>NW_027658787.1:397500-442500 GCF_041902795.1 Electrophorus electricus | reverse complement strand
CTGTGCTCATAAATCATACAGGAAAATAGGAGTAGACAAGAGGTGCAGAGCCTCCTCAGTCAGAATAAAGAAGGAAATTCTGGTTTACCATTTGTATCTGATAAAAGAGCTGCTAAAAAGTCCAAAAGAATGCAAATAAAACCCCAGCTTTGTTCTATACTTATACACAGTCATATTTAAATACAATAAAGCTAGCTATGTAGGGTTGTGTCATGAATCAATTCACTAGTGTGTGTGGGTGTCCTTAGCCCTTCTTTGTTCATGGTTAAGGCTGGATAACGTGGAGCATTTGCTGAAGAATGATCTAACTGTGTGATGGTCTGGTATGGGCTGTGTTTTTGAATTGGTAAATACAGTGTTATTGTCTAGTAAGATAACAAAAACAGCTCTGATTAGCATTCATTTGTGTGTCAGCCTCCTCAGAAATTTTTCTCAGTAAACAACCACTGCATGACAGGGGTAAATTACTCTTTTATATTACTGTTTTTTATTTTTAATTGTTTTCTGAGGTACAATTACTGGAATTGTATTATACTTATTTGCTGAAATTGTATTATGATATATATTTGCTTATTAATGTAATTTGTAATTTAATATGATTGCAATAATGGAATATGCTTGTAATATAATGTTTAATTTCTGTATTATAATGTTGAGCTACTCACTTGCACACAGGACATCTCCAGGTTCCTCTCTCGCAGTTTAGCTGCAAATATGATTCCAAATCGAAACACTGTGAAAAGACACAGTGATGATCATCATTTGGGTTTGTCAATGTAGGTCTTCTCACTAGACGTTCATGTACAGAAGAACTGTTCTTTTGTCACATACAAATTCCATTTTATGATTCATTTAGTGGTAACAATATAGCAATGTTAAGATCACAATAGAGTATGTTTGACTGGTGTGGTTGTGTACTGGAGTGTGTGCAGTACTAGACATGGCTGTGTACTGAGTGTATGTGTCACTGGGAGTGGCTTGTACTGAACGTGTGTGGCACTGGGTGTGGTTATGTTTTTAGTGTTTCCTGTACTGTGTATGGCTATATACTGAATGTGTGATGGGCTGCGTGTGAATATGTACTCAGTGTTGGAGTATTCGAGTCTCTCTGACCTGCACATGTTTGCAGTCATGTCCCCGTGACGGAAGCTGGATCCGCCGGAATGTGATGGGACATTTCAGTGAGACCTTAATGGCTGTCTGCTCCACCCCATCCTCGCTGTTTATACCACCAGTACCAGCAGAAACCACGACGCTGCTGAAATTTCTCTTCACTGCAAACAGGTACACAGGGATGAGGAATGGATGTAGGAAGGAGAGTAGCGATTTGTAGTGATCCAACTGTAAGAGCTGTGTGTAATGTAATGTGTAATCTTTATAAATTGTAACAGTAATACAATAACTATATATCTTTAGTAATGTAGTAATACAGTTTCAGTAATTGTATATTTTTTGTAATATGCAGTAATTGTATTTAAAGTAATTGTATCTTCTTTTAGTAATGCATTAATTGTGTTTACAATAATTGTATATTTTTAGTAATGAGGTAATTGTTTCCAGTAATTGTGTCAATATTTAGAAATGCAGTAATTGTGTCTCTATTTAGAACATACACAATTGCATATACCTTTAGTGATGCAGTGTTCAGCAGGCAGCAGGCGTTTTTTCAGTAAACCCTGTAGAACGGAGCGCACAGACGGTCTGTGCACCAGCTGCAGCACGAATAGGTGCGACTACAGGGGGAAAAAATGCACACACATTAGATACCTTAAATACAAACACCTCTGTGACAGTGTGATTTTTTTTTTTAATCATTTGTCAATATGTATTCAATATGCTACTCAACAGAGTACTAAAATGATAGTACATTCAAGTACAGTCAAAATATTACTTGACATAAATGTATTCCAAATGATAACCTGATAGTACTTAAATGACTGTCTAATTACCGACACATAGAACACTATGTATGCAAAATGTTACTCTATCTAAGTGAACTCAAGAAGTTACTTGAAATATACTCAACATTATACTGCATCTAAGAGTATTTAAATGATAGACCATTTAAGAACACCCATAATGTAATTATCCTGAAAATGTTAATCTAAGAATATTACAGTTTGCAGCAGTGAGAAAAGGTTAGTCATACTGAGCTGCACTGAAAAATGATTTGTAAGTGCCACTTACACAGCAGCAGGCTGTGACAGTGATCTGGATGGTGTTCCTTCCAGGCTGGCACACTTGCTTGAGGAGCAGGGGTTTGTGGGATGTCTTGTTGTCTCCGCGCTCGATGGTGAGTGGTGTGGCATTGACGCTCACCTGCACCGATGCAGGCCAGTTAGTGTTCATCTGACGGTCCTCGTGATGGTAGCACTTAAACTGTAGCTCTAAGTCAGACCTGAGACACATGCGCACACACACACACACACACACACACACACACACACACACACAAACACGCATACACATTTTAGTGTGCAGGTCTTACACTGAATCCAATTTACCTTTAAAATACCCATAACCAATTATAAATGCTAAGCATATAAACATATAAACATATTTTTAAATCTCTTTTTTTCTCAGTGGCGTACATTTGTGAAGTCATTTTGTACAATAAACAAGATTTTGTAAGATTTTGCAAAACTTTCCATAAATAATTTTAGACAGTCCCTCAGAACAAATGTGGGGAGCTGTAATTCAGGCATTGACCTAGTCAAGTCCAGATAGACCTAGTGCTGACACTGGCCAGGTGACCATGTGCAGCTATCTATGAAGGTGAGTGTCACCACAAGCAAGTAAAACACACCTCCACAAGGTAAGCACAAGGTGTGTGAGAGTGAGTGAGTGTTTGTGTGTTTAGTGAGTGTTTGTGTTTGTGTCTCACCTCCACATCAGGGTCTGATGGACAGAGGGCCGCAGGTGGAATACGTGGTTACTGACGGCCAGGTTGTGTTCCAGTCTGAAGGGCTCCAGCACCACACCGTCCCGCACAGGGAATGTTAACCTCAGCTCCTCCCCACAGCTACCTGCACACAGGAGCACAGCACCTTCTAGCTTCAGCACATCAGCACAGCAAAAGCAGTTCAGCAGAAAAGCTTGAAGAGGGAAACACATTGCCAAGTATGCCTACAAACAACATTTCACAGCCTATTCGATGGTTTCAGTGTGGTGCAGAGTCCAATGGTGCAAAGACTGATGCCGCTCTCTGCATGTTAGATTCAGATGTATTTAGTTACATTTAGAAATAAACTCAACAGGAGGGCATTTTCCAAGGTCTTGATAGCCATGGTGGCTTTTGGCACTCACTGGGGGGCGGCAGAGAGCTCATGCCAGGTTTGATGTCTGGAGGGAAGGGAGGTTTAACATCCGGACTTGGTGACAGATATGATGGAATACTATTTCCTGGGGTCATCGGGGGCGTGGGGTTCCCCGGCAATGGAGAATGGGAGTAGTTACCCATTGGCCTTGTAGGCTGTAAACATAATGCAAATAATACACCTATTACAACAACCCAGAGGGTCTCAGATAGTCATACTAGCAAGGCATATTATCATATTAGCTGGTTTGCCAGGAAACTGTACTATGAAAAAACAGAGGGCAAAGCTGTGTTATAAGTGTACGCACGCCGCTCGTATTCCCCTGACTGTACTGGAAGCTGCCACTGAAGTTATTACTCGGAGAGTTAAAAGGCTCCTGCTGGAGAGACAGAGGACATGTTTTAGAGCAGCTCACACACACCTACACAAACACACATGCGTGAGTTCACACACATGTAAGCACACATGCACACACACAGGGCATGCACACTCATATGCATGCACACAGGGCATGCACACACACATACACAAACACAGATATGATATTTGAAATATTACATTGTCATAAGTTGGTTTCCAGGTAAGGGCTAAAATTTTAAACTTCTTGGCATATCTTTCTATAAACTGTGCTAGTGGTGGATGGTAAACTAACCTTATAGAAGTGCCCTAGGCCTGGCCCACTGGGGGGGTACTGCCCAGGGTTCTGCCCCTGCCCTGGGACCCTCTGGCTGGGATAGTTAGGGGAGAGTAAGGACCTGGAGCCATTTGGTGCAGCGTACTGCCCCTGCTGGGGTGTAAACTGTCCGTTTGGTCCACATTGCTGCCCGCCATAGCTAGCCTGGGAACACAGAAACAGGAGGTGTCACTTATGGCTAGTTGATATGTAGCTCCTCCCACAGGTGCACAGAGGCCAGGTGCACTCACATCTCCAGGGTAGGGCCTCTTCATAGGCAGGTTCTGTGTGCGGCCACTGGGGTAACCCTGCTGGGGCATTCTCTGACCTCCATAAGGCCCCATCTGCCCCCGGGGTTGTCCAATGCCCATGGGAGTACCTGCCATGCCCCCTGGGGTCAGAGAGCTCTGGAGAGCTGGGGGTCCTCGTGGGGCAGCGGTGCTAAGGAACTGCCCCCCATACGTCTGGTTCGCACCCATCTGGAACGAAGAGCACATCTAGGGAAGGAAGATATAGTGCATCATTAGTGCGTCTCAGTGCATTATTTTGTGTGTGTGCATGGGTGTGTGTACTGTGGGTGCATGCAGTAATGGAACTGCGTGCAGCATTGTGAACTGTGAGTGTCTGCACTCAAATTTTATTGACTCTGTGTTTTTGTATATATATGTATGTGTGTGTGTGTGTGTGTGTGTGTGTGTGTGTGTGTGACTAACTCACTGGCCCATACTGACTCATGTCCTTGTTCTGGGTCTCTTGAAGGGCAGCAACTGTTGCCGTGGCAGTAGCAGTTGCTGTGGCAGCTGCAGCAGCAACAGCAGCAGCAGCAGCAGCAGCAGCTGGTTGGCTGAAGTCAGAATGGGGGCGGGAGTTTGGATTAATGCCCATTGCACCAGGGCCATTAGTACCTCCCCCATAACTAGAGAGAGACATCATATTATGAAGTAAATCCCAACTTGGACCAAAAGCATTGTTAACGATATATAAATGCAAATAATTCTACAAATTAAAAAAATATATATTAATAATAAAACTAAATAACTTAAGGACAGTGGAATATTACAGTGCCCCACAGTGTGAGTATGACCCTTCCCAGATACTGACCTGCCCCCGTATGCCCCTGGCTCAGGGTAGCTGCCCCTCCCATACATGCCCTGCTGCATGTAGCTCTCATTGCCCCCACCCTTGGCTGAGAACTGCTGCTGTTGCCCAGGAAACGGCCCTGGGGTCATGGCCCCTCCTATCCCTCCAGCCATTGGGTTACTAGCAGGGTTCATATGGGGGTTGGGATTTGTCATATTGTTCCCCAAAACCTAACACATACACACACAAACACATATATGAATACCCACATATATGAATACCCACAAACAACAATTACTCTCACCTGACACACTCACCTGACTCTGGGAGGTGTTGGTCACACCCCAGACAGTGGTTACTACAGAGACTGATCCAGGTGCCTGATTAGTGTTCTGTTGCCAAGGAACAGAATCAAATGGATAAGATCCATCGCTATAGAAACAGAAAGAGAATACAGACAAGAATTCAGGTGTACAACTTACTGAATAAATAGGGATAATAAGGATAAATGATAATTACAATATAGAGGTTCTAACATTATTAAGAGGATAAAAATGTGAGTGTGAGTGCTCGATCAGTGGTTAAGTAGTGTTTTCTTGCTGATTAGGCTGATATTTGTGTGTGCGCATGCGCGCTCGTCTGATATGTGGTTAAGTGCTGGTTTCAGTGTTACTCAAGCTGGTCTGTGTGCGTGCGTGCGTGCATGTTTGTGCATGCATGCATGAATGTATGCATGCCTATGTGTGAAATACTAATGGTTATGTGCTGGTTTCAGTGCTACTCAGGCTGGTGTGTGTGTGCGTGAGACTGACCCATGGCTAAGTGCGGGTTTCATGCTGCTCTGTATGGGAGTTTTTGCCGCAGGATCGTTCTGTCTGTTCCTCTGGTGCCGAAGCAGGAGGAGCCGCCCCAACTCCTCACACCATGAAGACAGGAGAGCTACACACACACACACACACACACACACACACACACACACACACACACACACACACACACACAGTCATGAACACATGCAGTATAACACGCACACCCCTTTCACCCCTTCACACCGATTCAATAGCAAACTCTCTCAATTAAATAAAGTGTGTTACAGCAGGGAAACCAGCAACCTGACTAGCATGGGCTTTGAATAACAATGCTGCAGTGATTTTTATTTTGGCCAGCAGGGACCAGTGTAGCACCAAAGACTGCAGGACATACAGCTCACTGCAGGGAAAAAGAGCTTGTCATCTGAATCTCCTTTGTAGAGAGAAATGTCAAGTGTGTTGTGCTTCTAGTGGAGCCTTGTGATAATACACCCACTCCGCAAAAAAAAAAACACCAAAAAAACTCCTACCCAAGACAGCCGATCAAACTGACAAACTCAAATTCAGTGGCATGTCCAGGGTTTTATAAATGGGTTAGTGCCACCTAATTATTTAATAGGCCAAAGCTGCATTTGCAGAATATATGATTTTTACATGTAAACTTAATAGGCATATAATGACATTACCGCTTCATATTTGCTCTGTTCCTAATACTCAAATGATTTGGTTAAATACTACTGTAATTATTAAAATCAACATGAAAAACTAAATGTGATGCATCAAGTCTAGTTTAATTGTATACGACTAAGAATTGTAAAGAATTGTATTGGACTAAGAATGATATATGCTGGGACCACCATTAATCCTTCCAACATCTGTAGTCACAAACAGCAACCCTTTGTCTGGGAGGACCAGAGGAAGTGAACTGTGCGTCTGGGAACAAAGGTTTGTGCATGAACGCATCTGTCGTTTGTAGCTATAGCTCTGCAGCAGTAGAATAGACAAAAAAGTGACACCCCCATTTCCACCACAGGGAATTTTGGGCCATCTACATAATTAGTTTACACAGCACCAAATGCTATTGCCAAGGACACACTGGAGGCAGTATATGACAGCCAGCTTACTCCAGAACAAACACTCGGAGCAATTCATTGTTGTTCTATTCAATTTCAACCATGTGAATCTGAAAAACAAACATTCTCAAATTTTACAAACATTTCATCCCAACAACACTGGCTTATGTTTACATGAACACAAAAGGCGCACACAGGACTGTCCTCTGCCTCCAGCTCAGACTCTGTACTACTGATGCCTCACAACAACCACTGCTGAAACTGGGAAAAACAAACAGTCAGAAAACCCATAAAAGTGAAGACAGAAGGAGCTGTTTCAGCTCTGCAGCACTGTTTCAGCTGCACTGACTGCAGCAGATTTATGGATGCTGCTGCATATGAGAATCACATGGCGCTGGAAGAATAGGCATTACCTGTCACTGGCTCCATAGTAAGAGTGGATAATGAAACCTTACGCAGCAGAGAGGATCACACATCCCATTGGAGACCAGGTGCTGTCTATGACTATGGCTGATGTAAGCAGGACCCACTAAGGGTGAAACCACACAAAGCTGCTGGACCCGACAGCATTCTGGGTCACATGTTCCAGAAGTGCGTCCCCCACCTAGCTGATGTCTTCAGGGACATCATCACCATTTTCCTGGAGCAGACTGCTGTCCTTACTTGCTCAAATGAGGAACCATCATTCTGGTTACAATGAAGCCCTTGGTCATGTGCCTTAATAACAATCGCACTCCCTCCAACTGTCAAGCAAAACCACTTCACAGAGGCTGCCATCCACATGACTTTATGCCACTGTGACAGCATGGACACATTAGAATGCTGTTCATATACTTTAGCTCAGCATTCAACACCATCATACCTCGAAAATCTGTAAACTGAACTCACTCGGAGTGAGCTCTTCACTCTGCTACTGGGTTCTTGATGTGTGAGCAAGAGGCCTCAGGTAGTTCTGATTCAGAGCAGGTTCCATCACTCTGAAGACCAGAGCCCCCCTGGGCCATGTGCAGAGTCTTCTGCTGCAGTCTCTGTTGAGCCATGACTGCATCGCCCAACATAACAGCAATAATGTATTCGGATTGTATTCATATTTGACCTGTCTTATAATTTCACATTGGTATAATCATGATTTAATTAAACAAGAAGCTTAATACGTCAAACAATGAACAGCACGCTCACTTCAAGAATGATATGATGTGACCGATCTTATTTGTGGACAGCACTCTGTTATGGCAGTTTTTGGAGAGATGTTAGTTTAAAAAGCACATGCAACATTTATTTATTTGTTTGTTTATTTAGCTGATTTAAAAAAAAAACAGAACTACAAAGCATAACTACAAAATTAATCACAAATACAGATGTTTAAGTCATTGTTTTTTAAGGTTCAATTTTAGAAGTTGAATTGGTGTGTCAAAGGTGGAAGTAGCCCTCCTGTGCACAAGTGTGTCAGTCCTTTGCCTTTTACATAGATGGATTCTTTTAAACTGGCCCAATCATCAGACATATGCTTTATTTTTCCTGATACTGCAGCTGATATCATGGCCCTGTGCTACTGGCAGAGAACTGGTGGATCCTAACAGTTCTTCAACTCAACTCTGAAACAAGGTCAAGACAGCTGCAAAACACACACTGCGCAAAAGCACACACACTCTAAGTAGAAGCACACACTATGCAGAGGTACCCCAGCCGGTGTAAAAGGTACGGTGCTGCCTGTGTGACTCTTCAGCAGAGTTAAAGTGACACTAACAGATCCCACTGGTCTCCTCTTTAGCAGTGATTCACTGAAAGACTTTTCCTTTTCTCCAGCAGCAGAGGAGAATCAAATAAAGGTATAAAAGGTAGAGGAGAGAGAGATGGAAGGATGGCGGTAGAGGAGAAGGAGTGGTGAAGGTTGAAGAGAAAGATGGAGGGATGGAGGTAGAAGAGTGAAGGATGGAGACTGGTCATAAAGGAATGGAGGAAATGTAAGACTACACATTATTAAAGGAAGAAAACAAACCCTGAAGAATTTCACTCTGGTTTTGACCAGGTACGACCAATCAGCAGTGGCGTCGGTAAACACATTCAGTAAACATGCTCGGTAAACACTCAGTGAACACACTTAGCAATTTCCCCTTTTCATGACTCCAAGTGATTATGTGAGTTACTAGAAGGAAGTGTTTGGTTTGTAATTGAAACACAGACCCCTTGCCAGTCCTGCTCTGAATGTCCAGCTGATAAGACCACTTTCAACTGGGTGAACTTTGACCAGGATCAAAGCTATCAATGCTTTGTCCTACTCCATATAAAGCCACAGGCTTAAAAAAACAACAACACTGCTTTCTCTCTCTCTCTCTCTCGCTCTCTCTCTCTCTCTCTCTCTCTCTCTCTCTCTCTCTCTGTCACTCTCTTTTTCAGTGCCTCATGAAACCCTCAAGGCGAGCAACTGAAGCTCTGATCTCCAATGAACCACCCATACACACTCCATGATTAGATGGCTGTGTTTGTGTGTGTGTGTATGAGTGTGTGTGTGTGTGTGTCTGATGGCTGTGGTTGTGTTTGTGAGTTTTATGGTCCACTTCAATCTCTGTGACTCTAACATCCTTTCCAACAGAGACAGGCAGGGAGAGAGATATACAGAATGGGAAATTAATAAAGCCAGACAGAAAGAGATGCCTGTCAGACAGTACAGCATGAATCAATAATGCATCTGTGTTTGTGTGTGTGCATGTGTTTGTGTTTATCTAGGCGTCCATTGAATGCATGAACCTTTGAAAATATGTTAAAAATGAACAATAAAGAAATACTTTCAGCTGGCTAGCATGTGTGGCATTAAGAGAGCGTGAGAGCGCGAGTGAGAGAGAGAGGGGAACAGACAAGAGAGGAACAGACAAGAGGGAGCAATAGCCCGTAGCTATAGCTCAGCAATAGTTCAGACACATTCTGTTTCACGCCCACACTCCTGCAGTACTCTCCTGAACCACATGAGGGAGACTCTGACATGAAGTATGCATAACTTGATCTTCATTCACAGTCGAAATATATCAAGATATTGAAATGTACATATATATGTACACACACACACACACACACACACACACACACATTGCCTGGCCAAAAAAAGGTCACTACCTGGATTTAACTAAGCAAATAGGTAAGATCCTCCCATTGGATAATTACTGCATGGGTGATTATGTTTCAGCTGGCAACAAGTTATTTAACTCTAACTGATGCAGTGAGTAGCTTCTCATTTGTTAAACAACCCTGTTGAAAGACACATCCTGTCGTTGTGGAAAAGATGTTAATCTGTTTCACAAGGGTCAAATTATTGGCATGCATCAAGCAGAGAAAACATTTAAGGAGACTGCTGAAACTACTAAAATCTGGTTAAGAACTTTCCAACGCATTATTAAAAAGTGGAAGAACAGTGGGAAAAACAACGTCTTCGAGGAAGGAATGTGGATGATCGTGATCGGCGATCACTTAAACGTGTGGTGAAATCAAATCGTAGAAAAACAACAGTAGAACTCAGGGGTATGTTTAATCGTGAAAGTAAGAGCATTTCCACATGCACAATGCAAAGGGAACTCAAGGGATTGGGACTAAACAGCTGTGTAGCCTTAAGAAAGCCACTTGTCAGTGCGGCTAACCAGCAAAAAATGGCTTCAAATTGCTTGTGAGCATAAAGATTGGATTCTGGAGCAATGGAAGGTGGTCTGTGGTCTGATGAGTCCAGAGTTACCCTGTTCCAGAGTGATGGGTGCATCAGGGTAAGAAGAGAGGCTGCTGAAGTGATGCACCCATCATTCCTAGTGCCTACCGTACAAGCCTGTGGGGGCAGTGCTATGATCTGGGGTTGCTGCAGTTGGTCAGGTCTAGGTTCAGCAACGTTATGTGCCCAAAGAATGAGGTCAGCTGACTACCTGAATATACTGAACGACCAGGTTATTCCATCAATGGATTTTTTCTTCCTTGATGGCACGGGCAAATTCCAAGATGAGAATGCCAGGATTCATCGGGCTCATTGTGAAAGAGTGGTTCAGGGAGCATGAGACATCATTTTCACACATGGATTGGCCACCACAGAGTCCACCCCTGAACCCCATTGAGAATCTTTGGGATGTGCTGGAGAAGACTTTGTGCAGTGGTCCAAATCTCCCATCATCAATACAAGATCTTGGGGAAAAATTAAATGCAACTCTGGACAGAAATAAATGTTGTAACATTGCAGAAGCTTGTGGAAACAATGCAACAGCAAATGTGTGCTGTAATCAAAGCTAAAGGTGGTCCAACGAAATATTAGTGTGTGACCTTTTTTTTGGCCAGGCAGTGTGTATACACACACACACACACACACACACACACACACACACACACACAGCACATACTGAGGTCCATGTGCTTGTTCCTGCATATCACAATGATATTTTTTTAGGGATTTTTTTAGGGGATTTCTATTTTAACAGTTTTCTATGAAACCTAGAAGAGCATTTGGTTAAAAGTTCAATTTGGTTAAAAGTTCAAAGGTTCAATGTAGGTTTATGTTCAGCAATATTTAGCTATAGAAATATCAAAAGCATAAAAATAGTATTGCATTTGGACAGACACATGTACATGTGTGACATGTTTGCTAGAGTGTGTGTGTGTGTGTGTGTGTGTGTGTGTGTGTGTGTGTGTGTATAGTGTAATCATTAGATCATCAGGGTTTACTGAGACCAGACTGATCGAGAGGCAGAGCTAAACATATACAGATCATAAAACTGCACTGATTACATGAACCCAAACAAAGTCCAACAGACCAGCGAGAGGCCAGTAAAGTGTGTAATGCATGTTGTAGTGTTGTTGTGGAGGTAAAATATAATAAACATACAGACAGAAAACAGGGTGCGAATGTCCCAGACTGAGCTGAACAAGGAAACAATTTCATCTCCCATATTTGTCCCATATTGGCAGGCAGAGCTGGGATTATCCCACATCTCCATCTCATCAATACTGCATCAGTTAGGAACTTCTTACCTGTTTCTCTATGTCAATGTGGTCTTTCCTTTCCCATACAATCATATTGTATCCAATCAAATCCAGTATAATTTGCTGGCCATATTTAGTGCCATTACTTAATGATCACTGAAATGACTAAAACTCACTCTCTTTTTATGTCCAATTGACTGTGTTACTTTCTAAGCCTTCACTAATTCTTTCTTTCATCCCCTGAGTTTTCTCAATCCACCATTTCTTTCTGTCTGTTGTCCAGCAACAGAACTCTGCTCATCTATAATTCATACCTTGAATCTAAGCTTTTCAGGCTAAACCAGTCCAACCCTGAATCACTGATAGTAACCTCTACATGGGCCATGAGCACTGCAGACAGAGAGAGAAACTAGCTGGAAACTCCACATTACATGCCATAGAAACACTTTAATGAGAGAGAAAAAGAGAAAAGAGAAAGGAAGAGATGGGGTGATGGAGAGAATGAGAAAGGAGACAAACAGAGAGAGAGAGAGAGAGAGAGAGAGAGAGAGAGAGAGAGGGGGCGGTCCAAGACCAGGGCAAAGCGAATAGTAATCTTCTCACCCGTGTAAAATGCAGCTGTGGCTGATGTGACCGCCTTCTGTGTTAAACGCAGCTGTTATTGACGTTATCTCCTTTTTTTCTGTGATCCATGCTGGTTCTTCCACCATACTTCTCTCTCCCATACACACACACACACACTGTGATACTCGTTCGTACTCACTCAGAATACAGCTAGTTTGCCAGAGGCTAGAGAGAGAAAACAAGGACCAAAAGAGACCAGGAGAGAGATATAGATAGGAGAAAGAAAGAAGGGGAGAGAGACACACAGAGAAAGGGATAAATAAGGAGAGAGAGAGAGAGAGAGAGAGAGAGAGAGAGAGCGGAGATCACATTTCATGTCTGTGACGGGGAGGTGCATTGTGAGGTTACAAGAGACAGGGTGAGTCTTGGGCCAGCTCCAGCTGAGCAAAGAACAGATAGACCAGTCCGCTCCAGACCTCTGGTTCTTACACATACACACACACACACACACACACACACACACACACACACACACACACACACACACAGTAATTACCATCAGCATTCAGGGTTGGATTCAATTAATTTAAATTGTATATATAAAATGGTTTACAAACATACCCTGACAGACGTTTCTGGACAGAGTACTCTGTCATGTGTGTTTTTGTGTATGTTACCAAGGACCACTACATCCATAAAGTCAATATATCTTTGAAGTGAGAAGACTTCAAATTAATTATTCTTTTTCACCAGTGGGCTGTTCCCATAATTCACTCATTGTTCCAGAGCGGGGGGGGCTCTGCCAAGCAATTGTTACCTACATTCGTTTCTTGTTGTGTTAGGGACCTAAATCTATTGTTGACCACTGACACTCTGTCTTTCTATCCCTCTATCACTTCATCCTAAATGCAGGAATTTTGGAATTGATAACACTTTGACCTCAGTAGGACAAATGATACAGAGCATTACTCAGCACTTCTCTGTCAGTGCTAGGTGATGAAGACAAATTAAGTCAAAAGGCAAGAACTAGAGCCATCTGCAACACTACGTGGGTGACAGACGATGTCCACTGTCTGGAAAGTGTATGGAAAGGCACTGGGCAATGAGTACATCACTTGTACCTTAAAATTCTGTTTTTCTTTCAATGTATCAGCAAAGGAAGCCTGGATGGCTTACATTGCTATCTTCTTCAAAGTAAAATCCAAAGATTTTGATACTATAAATAACACTCACCACCCTTTTCCACATTTATAATGTTTTTTCTGTCGATTATTATAAAATGTTTCTTTCAGTCTTTGTCAACAAGGTAAAAGCTCTCAGGTACACTGTTCAGTCTGTGACCTGCTTATGCTCATTAGCCCCCCTTCATATCCTATTGTTCTGGACTCTTTACAATCTGTTATCTTAGGATATTTGATGGATTTGATTAAGAGAATGAAGCCATCATCTAGTCCCTTGAATATAATAACATCTTCGTTATTTTTAAAAGCTCTACCTGTTATTGGCTTTGCGGTATTGTCTATTATTAATTCATTGTGTACAGGATGTGTCCTTTCCTATTTTATATATGCGTATATCAAGCCATTAGTGAAGAAACCAAATTTAGACCCTGCTGTACACGAGAACTATAGACCTATTTCTAAACTTTTTTAAAATCATTTTTTTCTAAACTTTTTAAAAAATCATTTTAAAATCATTTTTAGCAAAGATTTTAGAGAAAGTTGTGGCCAAACAACTCACTGCTGCTTTGAAGAGGCACAAGAGCCATGATATGTCTGGCTTTTGGAAATGGCACTCTACTGAGATTGCATTTTTGAGAGACTTGAATGATATGTTAATATCCTTTGATGCAGGTAACTATTCTGTGCTAATGTTACTCGACCTTAGTTCAAGTGTTTGCCAGAGTAGACCACCATATTTAAGGTATAGCCTTAGTCTGCTTCATATATTTTATTTCTGAGAGAAGTTGTACTGTGTACTGTGTCTATTGGAGTTTCCTCTCCCTTATCCTGTGGTGTCCAGCATGGTTTGGTTTTGGGGCCCCTGCTACTTTCTTTATACATGCAGCCTTTGGGACAGATTATAAAACATCATATCAGCAATATTGCATATCACATATTTGCCGATGATATTCAGCTCTACTTTGCATTTAAACCTAATGAGGTTCATAGGTTATCTGGGCTCTTAGATTGGATGTTATCACGGATTGGACAGCAAATTATTTCTTACAGCTTTAATGCTATTAAGAGAGGTTTTGGTTGTTGCTCCAGATAACGTTTTACCCCTTTTAGTAAATGAAGCCTTGGGCTTTTTTCCTCTGCTGCCCACCTAAAGCATGCAGAATTTAGATGTTATATTTGACGAATCCCTGTCATTTGACAACCACATTAAGCAGCTGACCAGTTTATTATTATTATAACTATAATTATTATCAGATTTTAAAACCTGACATTAGCCTACAAAGCCATAAATGGACATGCCCCTTCCTACCTGAAAGCACTTCTCTTACCTGTACCATATCTCACACCCTTCGTGCCTCAAGTAAAGCATATAAAAAACACTGCCCCTCAAGTCAGAGAAGGCATGTCTCAAGAGTCTTATCTGAATTAGTACCCAGATGGTGGAATTAACTCCCTTAGCAGTGTGGGCTGTCTTTATTCTCGATTTGTCTGGACTGAAGCAGGGAGTTTGAGTTTCAGCTGGCTGAGGAGGGAGAAGCATGCTGTTTCCAGGCATGTTGGCTGTAAACCCAAACCACACCAGAGCTAGACCCAGACAATACCACATCTGAACCTGCACACTATCAGAGCTGAACCCTGACAGCACTAGAACTGTACCCAAGATGACACCAGAGCTGAATCATAGTGAGCAAAAGAAGTTCTGTGTTAATCACAAGCAGACTGCAGGGAAAATCACAGACTGAGTATTCTGTATGGAAATAAATGGTGTGTGTACATGCATGTTATGTTATGTGCTGTGTATCTGGCAAATTAAACACTGTAGACAAACAGGAGGGAGTGTAATACAGAGTGAAAGAGCTGTGCAGATCAAATGGGCCTCACACACTGGTTTCAACTGAACACACATCAGCAAACAAAGTCAGAGCAGTTAAATCATGCAAATCATGTTTGTAAGAAAATATAAACACTAATGGAGAACAAGTAAGCTGAAGCTGAAGGGCAGTGGTAGGCTAGAGGATAGCAAGTTAGGCTAGCAATCAGAAATTTGTAGGTTGAATCCTAGTCCTGGTATGCAGCTACTGTTAGATCCTTGAGCAAGGCCCTTAACCCACATGGCTCCAGGGGTGTCGTACAATGGCTAATCCTGTGCTCTGACCCCTCTTCACAAAGAAGCTGGGATAAGTGTTTTATTATACTGTATATGTATATATGACCAAAAAAAGGCATTCCCTCTGGCCTAGATCTCATAAGATAATGATTTGTAATATTCGTAAACCAACTATAACCTCATTTACTGAGGCATTCAGATTTAGATTCACATTTTGTCATGGTATATGTAAAGATGTCTAATGCTGGATACATCTGGTATGTCAAGATGAAATGCTGACGACTTAACTGCTCAGTGATTCCATTACCACAGTGCTCTGGCCTGAGCCCATATGCTCTAGTCTGCAATGGAGCCAGTGGTCCTGACAGTCCAGCTAAACGCATTAACTCCAAGATCACATTATCTAAAGGAACACTGTATTCAATTAGGATCCTGAACACGGCTCAGTCATTGCTTCCCCTCTCTGACAATGTCATAACAGACTTCCTGATTTGTTTGTACAAAGAAGTCAGTGGCATTCCAAATGAACGAGTCAGTGATTCATTCATCAGGAAAGAAATTTTGCCCATTAGAAGAGGGAAATTTGAGTGAATCCTAATCAATGTATGAGAATTTCTCTAAACTTTTTGCTACAAACATCATAACATTAATGCACCAATACAGACATTTCTAGTCAATAATGCTAGTTGATTTTTGTTGAAAACAAAAACAATGCTAATATTGATACAATATCAATTGTTTGGGGAATGCTGTTACAAAAGGATTCCACCCTAATAAATAAGAAGTAAATTACAATCCAAACAAATGTAAAGTGCATCCCCTTGTAACTTTCATGATGTTGATCAAAGGTCAAAATCATTTCAGCAATATATTCTTGGGTCTGCTTTTTGTTTCCCGTATATGTTTCATAAAAGTAACATCAATGTTGCCAGATTTAACAGGAGGTGAATTTAGTGTCAGAAGGTCTCCTTGTAACTTTCCTTTCTGCTGAGCCAAGCTCAGAATCAGTTTAGTCACACACACTTGCAGTTTATGTTTAGTACACAAGTTTCATGGATGTAATGCCATAAAATGTATATACACATGCCGGTTATGAAATATTGAAAAAAAATATCATTAAAATAAACTCAAATAATATAGCATGAATTCTTGTCAGTACAGCTTTTAAACTTTCACTTTGCATTAAAAATACATTATACTGTCCATGCCTTAACTGCAACATATATTGATGTTGACTGTATCGATCAACAAGCCTATTTACTGAATTTTTAAAAGTGTTACTCTTTTGCAAAATCAGCATTTTAAAGACACTCCCTTGGGGTCATCATAACACATAAAGCATCTGCTTGTTTTGTACATGGTTTTTCCATACATATTATATAACATTATGCTCTATGACTGTGCATCATTGGCACTGTACCTGTACTCTGCACAATGATACCATTGAATCTAATACTTATTTCTGTGTCATGATAGAACAGTTCTACTCTGTAAGGAAGTGATTTCCATCATTGTTGATGGAAACGTATGGCCTTATCCTCAGTCTTTTGATTAGTATATAACTAAAACAGGGATTGCTTCCACAGGGATAAAATAAACATGGATTAGCTATATTCCTAGATCATTAAAACTAGTTAAAGCTCTATCATATAGAACTTAGCTATTAAGGTCTATAATCAAACATCACCTTGTAACAAAGGCTGAAGGCAGCCACCCTACCCAGGACTCAAACCCAAGGCTGACAGGAAGTAAACATGAGTTCTGACCATTGAACCAAAGAGCCAGCTCTCTGGCCATCCTAAGTGATGAGCTCTGTCACACCAACCTCCCCTTCAGAGGCGTGACACTGTCCATGTGTCCCTTCGCACACAACTGCCCTTTCCATCAGGGCTACACCCATGCCCCTCATCGGGGTCCTCACACTGGGTCAAGTCATTCTGACCTGTACACATTTTTTCAGTAATGAATGTTGCCACATTCATCACTATAGTAAGTGACTATTTACTGTATTGTTTATCCTCTTCTCTCCATTTTGCCATTTTATTCTCTGCCTCTACACTTTTGCCAAACATTTCTTTATTCCTGCCTCAACACCCCATTTTTGGACTGCGCACCCTGCCTCAGAATTGGATCCTGATACACCGCCAATCCATAAACCGAGCTAGATCATAACTATATTGCTTGATCTTCTAGCCAACTTTCAATTATATGTACTGTGCTCACATATGTATTTGTTTGCACATCTAATACAAATATACATCCTTTCTCTTCCTGTCTGTCCTTCTTCCTCTCTTTGGTCTCTGAGTCTTCCCTGTTCCTTTAGCTGGAATCCAATGGAGATCAAGCCTCTCTAGCCTTTCAGGTGGAATCCAACTGAGACTGAGCCTCCCTGTCATGTCCCTGGACCAGAATCTACTACCATGAGGTCATCTGCTTTCCTGCCCACCTGTACCTGGACCACGATGAGGCTGTTTGCTACTGTGTGCCTGACGGAGGAGACCCTTGACTTTCCCAAACTGGCCTGGTACTTGACACACCAGACCTGGTACTTGACACGCTATTGCCATGTCACACTTCAGAATTAGAGACAATGCCAATATAATCCCCCCACTTGCTGTGATCATTATTCCTAGATCACATATGTTGTTATTTTTTGCTCACTAAAAATGTCATCATACTGTCCGGTGTTGACCAGACGAGGATAGGTTCCCCTTTTGGAGTCTTGGTTCCAGATGAAGTTTCTTCTTATCAGACGTAAGGAGTTTTTCCCTCACCACTGTCCCCTTTGGCTTGCTATATTGTGGCTTGGACCCAGATGCATGTTAAGATGCTTTGTGATAACAGCTGTTGTAAAGAGCTCTATTTAACCTTTGCTTTGATTTGCAACTTTCAACTGAAATGTAATGCAACAGTTAGTTCTATTCTGCAAAACAGTTATTTCCATCATTGTTGACTGAAATGAATATATGTCTCACTCTTTTGATCGATATAGAACTAAAGAGGGGATTACATTCACTTTCATTTGAAGTTGACTTTGTGCTATCTGAACTATATTTTCTTTTGCTATCGTGCAGTAACACTGCTTGTTTTAGTGAGAAGCGTTATTTAGCATTACTGCAGTCTTCTTGACTGGACCAGATTTAAATGTTTTCAGATTCATTCCTCTGCCACGTATTGAGGTTAGCAATCAAATTGGTAGTGTTAAAATTTTTAATAGTAGATGCTCCTTGTGAAATTTTCATAGAGGAATGTTTGCAAAATACATATTTAATGTTGCTTTCACAAAGGAGAAAAATTTCACACAGTAGACACTTCTATGTGCACACCTATCACATATGCGATGCTCAAGATTGATGGGTCTTAACTGTGGTAAATTTCAAATCATTGTTAACCATCAGCCAATTTTTGGTCTATCAGCCAATGCCTATAGTTGGTCGATAAATCTGTGCATCTCTAAACAGTATGTATATTCTTTAGACAGTCTGAATCAGCCTTATTAACTTAATGCTAAACAGCTGGAATCTACATTCTTCAGCTTGCTGCAAAATACAAGCACCTGTTCATGTGTGTTTAGCATTACATTGTAGTCTGACATCTCTTGCAGAAAAAAAATTGTCTTAACTGGTGTAAAACAACTGGAATCTACAGTGTTCTTCACTATAGTAACTCAGTGAAAAGTTCCAGGAGGTGTACAGTGAGCCAGTGAAGGGACTGTAATCATGACAGAAGACCTGGTATATAACAGTGAAGTCATGGAAGGCCCCAAAACACAGAGGCATTCAACGACAAGCAACAACAGAGAGGTTTCAATGGTGTACTAGTGAGCACACTTTGCAAGTGGCTGGTGAGGTCAGAAACATTCTCAGACGATAACATAGACCTTCCACAGCAACAATTAAAGTAAACATCAATTACAGCCAATTATCCACCAGAGGATTACAGCAGAAAGAGCAACAGAAGCTGAAATCCTCAGACAGCAGCACAATTAGTCTCATCACTGCTCAAATGCATGTCAGGGCTATAAGGCACACACAGGAATGATACGTCCCATTCTTACTGCCAACCGTGTTTTGTAAGTGTTTATACTTACGTGCTCACACAGATGTATTTTGTGAACGTTGTCTAAAAGTGTAGTGTGCACAGTGATTTTAGGAATTGAAAAATCAAGCAAATAAAACACAATACAGAAAAAACAGAGTCTGTGTGATCTAACCATCATGAGCTGCCAATAGAAATATGATAGAAGCTGTCAGTTTGAGACAGACCAAACTGCTGAGATTATTTTTTCAGAACAGTGCAGTGCCAAAACTCATCCACATGAAGAGGAGGGGAAAGAGGACAGCACTGAAAGGGGAGGAGAGAGAGAGCAGGGGAAGTGTGAGATTATCCTGTCCTACCTGCAGATTTGGGCGTGAACTTTTCCCTGTTGGCAGCGCACACAGCCAGCAGCCGATACCCCAAATCCATATCAAACCCTCGCTGAGTGGCTACACGGCTCACCACCTGTGGGAGTGAGACATCCAGACAGAGGAAGTGAGACTCTTTACTCCATCTTAACTTCTAACAATGTTTTACATGAACAGTACTGAATAGCCAGTATTAATGACCTCATATCCCCAAATTTAGTTTAGCAAACACCAACAGGCTAATCCATACACTCATAAATTAATTGCTTACTTTATAAATTAATTAGTGTTTCTGATAAACTACTACATTAGAACTACACATTTGACTTTAAAGCAGTCAATGGAATAAACTTGCACTCTGTACCTCTCTAGGGCAGGAACATTAGTGGGAGTGAACAAGACTCCCTGAGCTCAGAGTCTATATTTAAACCTGCTCGCATTTACACGGAAGGAAAGCCTGTTTTCCAGAATCATTATCATGCTCACTATTCTCAGATGGAGCTCTAGTGCTCATCCTTTTCCACTAATTGTTTTGATCCAACATTATAGAATGACAATTGAGCAGAACTTATCTGCCAACATTCTGCCTCTCTCTTGAATACCTTCCAAACATGCTTTCAAGATCAGGTGTTGGTCCTGACAGTGAAACATTGGTGAAAGTTGTGTAGTATGAAGTGTGCTTAATTGCGAATGATTCATTTAAAAAAAGAGAGAAGCAGTGGTGTGGAATGGCTTAGTCTGGAACAGGACGAGACCAGCAGGCCTCTGAAGAGTGCTACACAGCATTACAGACACACACACACACCACACTTAATACATACACCCCATGTAGATAAAGATTACATAAACAGTTACACATGCAGGGTGTTCTCCACACACACACACACACACACACACACACACACACACACACACACACACACGCAAACCACACAGTGTAATTAGCCCCAGTATCTGCATGCAATGCGTCACCACTGATAAATCCGATAAATTCCTCAAAAGCAGCATGGCCAACCCTCCCCCCACCCCACCACACACACACACACACACAACTAACAAGCACACACAGACACAAAAACACAACCACGCACACATACACAGACTCACACATCCCATTCTAACCACTACTCAGAACAAGTGACAGACACACACGCACACCCACCCACACCATATCATATACTATAGATACAAAAAATGTTACACACAAACACAATACAATCACTCTGCAGATTCTGTGCCAGGTTACACCTGGTGGTACAGCAGGGAGGCCCCATGTCTCCACAGTGTGTAATTACCAGCTTCGACTCAACCCACACCACACTACAGCACTCTCTGAGACACACAAAATCACACAGTAAAAGAAAGATATATTTGCCAGAATTGTATAAGAAATATATAAGAAATTGTATAGAAATATCATCTTATGGAGGGTTCTGTGAACTGTATTTTGAAGCTAACTTTAACACACGCAGCTCTAATCTGGTCCATGCTTGCTTTGGGTAGAATGGGGTGGTTAGAATGGGATGGACTGTGTCTGTGTGTGGGGGGGTTGGCCATTCTGCTTTTCAGGATTTATGGGTAGTGACACAGTGCATGGGGATACTAGGTCTAATTACACTGGGTGGACACACGCACACTCACACACACACAAACACAGCAGGGTTTTATGAGAGGCCATTATTCAGTCTTACCTTACTCACCATCATACTCTCAAACACACACCATCAAACCGATTACACACACCATCATACTGTCTCACACACTATCAAACCTTTTACACACACCATCTCTCACGCTCACCATCATACTCTCTTGCAAACACGGTTATACACAGGCATTCTTGACAGTGAATGAGAGAGAGTTTGTTGGTCATGTTTTCTGATTGGCCTAGACAGTTGTCGTTTAAATGAGCAGTTACTGATTATTAGTAACATCCCCAACCCAAGGACTGTTCAGTGCTCTACAGCTCTTCAGACATAAGGATGAGCAGGAGGAGGTGCTTCTAAGTGGTTAGGGGAGGAGGGGCTTCTGCTACTGGTTGCACAGTTACAGGTCGTAAATTCTGCTGTTTGTCACGGATCGTTAGATGAACTCTTTGACCTCACCGTCAGGCATCCCATAAGGCTTTGCTCAAAGGGCCTCTGAAATGCTCGCTGGTCTGAGCACCAGTCAAGAAGCTCTGTTGCTGCCGTCTGGAAATTTGCCGGGTTCTGTAAGTGCTGAAAAAGATAAGAAATAAACAACTACACAATTTCTCCTGTATTAGGAACTATGTTTAAAACTATGATTATTGTGTAATGCATACACACACACATAGTAACACATAGTAACAAATCCACACATCACAATGACAGTAACTGAACACAAGTGTGTGTGGGTGCATCTCTAGCACTCAAAGGTGCTGGAGTTTGTATTTGGTGTGCAGATATATATGGCATACACCATGAGCTGATATATGGCATACACCATTGTGTAGTCAGTGCTGTAGTATGTGTGCCTATGCGTGTATATATTGCTCTGATGTCTTTGTTTGTGTCTGGGTGTGTATGTTTACATGCAGGCACTGGTGTTCACTGAATTATGTGAACTGGCACAGTCAGTAACATAGTCTAGAGGATCTTGTGTGTTTGAGTGCAAGTGTGTGCGTGCATGCGTGCATGTGCCTGGTACTGACATTCCATAGATGTTCATTTGCACAAGCATGTCCCAGCAATCACAAACTAGGCATCAACATCACAGTCAAATCACAGATAACCATTTACATTTCGCTGACGCTTTTATCCAAAGCGATTTACAACTATGATTGAGTACAAACTTGAGCGATTTACAAAGCGATTTACAACTATGATTGAGTACAAACTTGAGCAATTGAGGGTTTAGGGGCCCAACAGTGGAAACCTGGCAGTGGTGGCTTGAACCAGCAACTGTCTGGTTACAAGTCAAGTACCTTAACCGCTGAGCTACCAGTGCCCCTACCCCTTACCCACAACCACAACACATGCATGCACACACACACACACACACACACACACATGCACAACAGTCTGAACAAACACACTCCCACAGACACCACTCTGAACAACACGCATGCACCAAGCAGCAGCAGGTATATACACACATGCCACAACATTTGTACAAACATCATTGATTGTCATCATGAGAATTATTTCCCTAATTAATTAGAAGATGAAAGGAGAGGAGAGGACTACTGTGGGTATGTCCCTGAGCAGCTCCTGCTTACCTGTTTGATACAGAGCAGTCTGTCATTGGTCTGCTGGATGTGTCTGTCCATAGAGCTGAAGGAGGCCATTCTACTAGTTACAGTCAGGCCCCTACCGGCCGGCCATCCAAAACCAGGTAGCCATACACCGATCTGCATGATAAGACAGAAAGAGAGGGAAAGAAAGAGCACATAAGAGTGTTTGTATGGTTTGTGGTCTATATTACCATTCCTGCTCCATAAGGTAATCTCCTGTTACCAATGACCTCAACTCTCAAGCAGAGTGCTTCAGTTTGGAGAGTTAAAGTTGCCACCCCCCCACCTGAGGGTGGCTCTGGAGCACCTGTCATTGACCATAGCAGTACCCCATGCCCAACACTCCAATACTCCACCCATAATGTGCTAATACCATGCCCCCTCACACAGATATCCCAAACCCAATGTTCCAACACTCCACCTTAAAATGCCACAACCCTGCCACAAATCAACCATCCAAAACTACTAATATTCCAATAATCCAACACTACACTTCCTATATTTCAACACTCCAAAACATTACTACAGTATACTCAAAACTGGCCACTCCAGAATATACAAACACATCTCCCATTTTGCCCACATCACTTCCAATACTCAAATGAACCACTCTGAGCACTCAAACACACAAGTGACAATACTCTTGAGAAACTCTTGGTTTCTCCAATGTACAGCTGATTATAACTCTTGCAAGTAATACAGTAGCCAACTCCCACTGTACTGCATAAAGAGGAATGGGTGATAACTGATCCTTTCATGCTAGTTATTTTAGTGGCTGTTAATACATTTACATGCAGCATATCCAGAGCAGTTGTAGGATATATATACAGTCTTGGTTCGGATTACAAGCGGGGATTGTGGGGTCTGACCCTCCTAATTAAGACTCAGAACCCCCCACCCCCACCCCCAAGACGTAAAAACAACAGTTTGGTTGGGTCAAAACACATATATATCCTTCCTACCTAGAAATGTGACCCCTGCCATTGTCTCTGTATAATTTGTGCTTTGTACAGTGCTGTGCATAAGTCTTAGGTCATTGGAGTTGTTATTTTAGCAATGGTAGTGACCATATATAATTAAATCTCAGTCTCTTTATTAGAATACAAACAGAAAATACTGGAACTTTTTATGCAGTATTAAAAAACAGCTTCTATAAGATACAGTGGCGAGTATTTAGTGTGACCTCCCTTAACAATTAAGCAATAGCAGGAAAATGCAGCCTAAATCTAAAGAAAAACTCTGGGAAGTGTTGAAAGAAGCCTGCTATAATATACAAGATTACTTCAGAAAACTTCAGGACAGTCTCCCCAAAAGAGTTCAAGATGTGCTTAAAGAGATCACAATAAATATTGACTTTTGCCTATAGAAGCCATTTTGTTCTGAAATTTGTTTTTTAAACATTTCCTGTATTGTCTCTGTATATTAATAGAAATAATTATATATGGTCATTATAACATTGCTGAAACAGCTAATCTAATGTTGCTCTAAGACTTTTGCATAGTACTGTATATATATTGAGCACCAGTGAAAAAGCATTAGTTTGTTCAACCTGTGACTTTGCTGCACAGACACACTGACTCATTTTCCTGCTCTAATAACTGTGTGTGTGTGTGTGTGTGTGTGTCATATACCGCACACGCATGCACACGCGCACACACACACACACACACACACACACACACACACGTGCCTGCGCTCTCTGCAGGGTTTGAATGTTGGCTGAGGAACTGATTTGAGTGAGTGTGCGCGTGCGCGCACGTGTGCGTGTGTGCATGTTTTTGTATGAAAGTGTTTTTTCCAACTAAAAACTAATGAAACCAGGTCAGAGCAACAGAGCCTGTGTGGATCACATGGTAATTCACATACTCCCGTCTCTATGATCCTTTTTCTCTCTCTCTCTCTCTCTCTCTCTCTCTCTCTCTCTCTCTCTCTCTCTCTCTCTCTCTCTCTCTCTCTCTCTCACACACACACACACACAGTCTTGGTCTCCCTCTTTCTCTCCTTTTTTTGTTCTCTCTTCCTTTCTTCATTTCCTCTCCGTTTCCTTCTTTCGCTCCCTCTCTCTTCCTCTCTCTCTATCTATCTATCTATCTATCTATCTATCTATCTATCTATCTATCTATCTATCTATCTATCTATCTATCTATCTATCTATCTATCTATCTATCTATCTATCTATCTATCTATCTATCTATCTATCTAACTTTCTCGCTCTCCTGGTCTCTCTCCCTCTCATGACGGAAGAATAAGAATAGTAAGAATAGCACCCTACATGTTGGGACTGAGCAGCCAGTTAATTCTGTTATGCAAATTAGGTTCTCATATGCCAACCATACAGACATCCACAAACAACACACCCACACACATTCACACCCCCACTATAAGCACAAAACACATATATTAAACTCCCCAAGCTTTTATGGCACTCTGTAGGACAATGACTTGGACTCATGGTATGACTGGCCAGTCATATTTTGATATGATGTCAGTCGTATTGCTGATGCTTCCATTCAAGTGACATTTTATGAAAATTACTGTAGCGTTTGTAACATTTTAAAGACAATTTTACCAACAATATCTCTTTCCATTGCCTGTCGACAAACATTTTTAAGTGCTAAAGCAACTTTTGTTTAAAAAAAAAAAAAAATCTGAATGGAAATATGGCCATTTACAAATGAGGGTGGGATTAAAAAGTTGGATTAAAGATTGACTGTCCAAACAGCCAGTGAAACAATGGTTCTCCATAACAACAATGTGGAATATCAAGTCAAGGTGATCTTAGAGTAAGTGATGAATAAGACAGCATTGCCTGTGATAAAGTCTTTACCAAAGAGTTGAGAACATCTTGTGATCTTTGCCTGTGGCCTGTGATACTTCAGCTCTAGAGAGTTTTTGTCTTTTCTACAACAGCAACAACCATGATGCTACGGATGATAATGATTTCATCTCATCATCAAAACATCAGTTCAGACTATGGGCCATATTTCAAAGGGAGCAATTGTCCTTTCTGCCCCCCCCCCCCCCCCCCAACTCTTGAAAGCTGACAATCTCAAAATCAAAGCCAGAAAAATAAACAGAAAATGTTACACAGAGTCAAACCACTGCGTCAAGCACAAACAGTGGTAACCACAGCAAACAGAAGGCATTCAGCTACCTGAACTAACCCTGCAGTCTCCAAACGCAGCACAATGATCCACTGTATTATCTCACCGAGAGGAGCAGGGGGAGCAGGGATACCTGGCTTACAACACTCCAAACTCTACACAAAAAAAAGATGTTTCACTGACCATCTTACTTAGCGACTCACTCAGACAATAAATAGCAATCTATCCCTCTCTCTGTAGACTGATGTAGAGTAGGACAGGTAACAATGCAGGCACACGCACACACGTGCATGCGCACGCACGCACGCACGTGCACACCAGAGTGTGCAGTTCCTGACTTCCTGAATGAAAGTCATTAAACTTTTGCACTAACACTGACTCCCCAAGCTTCACATCACCACAGCAACCAGCCACTTGGTGCAGACCCCTTCAACCAAACTCTCTTTCCCTGCATTCCATCCTTCTCAATCCCTTCTCTCTATCTATACGTACCAGACAAACATGCACACAAACACACAACCTCTGCAAAAATAAATGAAAGATAATGGCCTCTGTCGTAACTCTAATATGGGCCAATGCATACAGCAGTGAATGCCCCTCCTCCCAAACGCATACACATCTTTCCCTGCAGGTGACATCTTCCCCGTAGACACACAGTGTGTCACTTATTACAGCCCACTACCCTGTATAAAAAGGCCTTCTGTGACAGCTCATCTTAACTAGACATGGTCTGGTTTATATAGTGTGGAATGCCCCTCCAACTCCCCAACAGTCGTGGACATATGCATACACACCTACATACATGCACACAGACACAGACACACACTCACACATGGATGCATACAAACACACAGAACTGAAATTCTCCATTGCAACCCTGATCTACATCGACTTCAGGAAATTAGCTTTTTCCTGTTAAAGGAAGAGAGAGCGAACAAGCGGGGCAGAGAGAAAGGCCAAAAAGAGAGAGGTGGATCAGGACACACCAAGCACAGCACACAAAGGGAAAGGAAGAGAGAAAGAAAGAGAACAGAATGAAATTCTATCTGTATGCAAAATGTTTCTGCTGTAACAGTGTTTAAAGAACAAATAATTCAATAAAACATCTTTAGTGTCGACAGAAACAGTCATCCCATGTTAAACATTAACTCAACATAATTTATTTGCTGCATTTTTATAACGATATAATGAAATTTTCCTTTGACATTTTCAGCATTCAGCAGAGTGACTAGAAGAGTGTCCTAAAATGCCCTTATCGGTACAGCAGGTCCCTGGAGGCGAAGCTCAGTGTTGCCAGCACCTTCTCCTACCTGCTCTACCAGGTCAGCTCCAGGAGCTAGACACAGACTCATGTCAGCGACATTCAAATCTGCATCTTTACATGTGTGTGAGTTTGCTCCCCCTAGACACACAAAATATAATTTGCCTCAGATATGCATAGACTTTAAATACAGTTTAAATAATTGTTTTGTTTTGGGGTTTTTTTACTGCTGTTTCTTCCAATAGATCTCTTGCCTTTGGCAGCCTGCTGTCTTGCTTGCTGTAATTACAGCATTCTTCACGACCAAAGCCTTCACCCTACAGCACTACACACCATTCTGGCACTTTTCCTGCTCCTGACTCAAGCCTCATTATTACTCAAGCCTTCTCATCTTGACAGCACCATGAAAGTCTTGATCAATGCATTTTTGAAACATGGTTGATCTCAGATGTTATGAAGGTGGCTACCACTGAACACACACATGCACACGCACACACAAACACAGCACTATTTCACAAAAGCTCATTAAATATTTTATGGTTTCGCCTGTTGGGCATTTTTTTTCAACTGTTACATCTTAGGGTACTCTATTAAATGTTTTTAGACTGGTTTGTCTTGGTGTATGAAAATTGATGCCCAGTTCATGTTTGCAATGACTACAAAACGGGACCCGTTCTATAATATAATACATAGGATGCCAGTCTCACCCAGCAACAGATACTTAACCCAAAAAACAGTCGCTCTGGATAAAACCATCTGCTAAATGCTGTAAATGTAAATGTGTGTGTGTATGCACATACATATATATCGCTCATTTAAGCAGATGGTTTTCAGTGGAAATCAAATGCTGCCATTCCAGCCTCTCTGTCCACACACTCACAACTGGTCTTCAAGCATGTCACATTTTATCAGATGATAAGTACACACACACACACACACACACACACACACACACACACACACACACACATATTTATGCGGACACAAGCACTGACACACAAGCACACCGAAGCATGCAATTTACATGTGTTTGTTTACATATATAGAATCTACAGCTGATGTTTTTTCTAATAAATAAAATAAAAAAAATCCTTTATAAGTTATTGAGGCTAGGGTTAGGGTTTGTTTGTACACCATCATTACAACTTACAGCCATATTACAACCAAGAGAGTTCCCAAGCACCCAATCACCCTGTATTTAATCACCCCAACACACAGCATCCAATCACCCAAACACCCCAGCACTCCAGCAACCAATTACCCAAACACCCCAGCGCCCAATCACCCCTATACCCAGCAGCAACCTAACAACCTAACACCTTGAACCCCATTACCCAGTACCAGTACCTAACACTTAACATCTAACACCTCAATACCCAGTACCCCACCACTCAGCATCCAGCAGTCCAGCACCGGAACTCCAAAACCCCAGTGTGGTGGGCATGGGGGCTAAACACTACACCAGTAGACTGTGTAATGCTAATTTTCATATATGTGACCATGAATGGAGCAGGTGGTGAAAGACAGAAGAGACGTGCACAGGCTCAGATACAGATACACACACACACACACAGATAAAGGAGCCAGATTGAGCGGTTTCATAAGGACTGTAACTGAAGCAGTTCCAACATCTGTGATATTCCCTTCATCCTTCATCTTTCTATTCTACCTGTCTCCCTCTGTCTCTCTTTTCTACCTCCCTTACCAACTCTCTCTGTAGCTGTATAAGGCAGAATACACTGCCAGGTCATACCCAGATAACAACACACAGTATGCCACAGGGGTACTGGCACTGTAGTCAGTAAACATAAAAATATATCAAAAACAAGTACGACAGTCAGAAAACACAGGCGAACAAAACCAAAGGGCAAGCCAGAACAGAATCCAAAAATACAAAGCAGAACATCATAACCAGAGAAACCAAAAATACAAAGAACACTGTGCATGCACAAGAGAAAACTGTGGCAATACTTCACAAAGATAAACCTGGTGAGTTTATATGGGCTTAACAAATAAGCAACAGGTGATTATAATTAATATTCTGGGGGATGATGAGCTACTCACATGGTGCAAGGTCTCTTGAGAATTCTGGGAAGTTGAGTTGCTGTCTGTATTTCTGTGTGTGTGTGTGTGTACGTGTGTGTGTGTACGTGTGTGTGTGTACGTGTGTGTGTGTACGTGTTTGTGTGTACGTGTTTGTGTGTACGTGTTTGTGTGTGTGTGTATACGTGTGTGTGTGTGTGTGTGTACGTGTGTGTGTGTGTACGTGTGTGTGTGTACGTGTGTACGTGTACGTGTGTACGTGTACGTGTGTACGTGTGTGTACGTGTACGTGTGTGTGTGTACGCGTGTGTGTGTACGCGTGTGTGTGTGTGTGTGTGTGTGTGTGCGCGCGCGTGTGTGTGTGTGTGTGTGTGTGTGTGTGTGTGTGTGTGTGTGTGTGTGTGTGGTGTCCATAGGTGTCTATATTCGTACACTTGTTAAAAACTAAAGTGGCCTCATGTCCTTCAGTCACCCTGAATGTGATGATCCCATTCACACAGCAAACATAAGCAAACAAAGAGAAACCAAGGGAGCTGAGTGAGGCCAGGACAAGCCTCAATGTTCAGTGTCACAGTGGGACCAAACATGGGTAGCTGATAGGAAATTTCACACTAGTGTGTGTATGCCTGCATGTGTGTTCATGTGTGCTGAGTGACATGCATGTGATTCCTCTGTACTCTACAATGCACCCCAGGTGTCATTACAACTCTGTGTTGGAATCACTCTCCTACCTCTTACTATACCGCAGTCACTGCAACACATGTCTTTTCCCCTCACCCTGTTGTATAGTTCTCACACGCACGCACGCACACAGCTGCAGTGTAGTGATTAGTGTCGCAAGGTTCACCAGTTATTAACAGAGAGAGAGAGAGAGAGAGAGAGAGAGAGAGAGAGTGAAAAGAGGGAGAAAGAAAAAGAAAAAGGCAGTGAGAAATTGAGAAGGCAGACAGAAAGAGGGAGGGGGAGTGATTGTGTAGTCCAGTGGTCTTCATTAGCATCCCCCACCACACACACACACACACATTCAGTAATTCTGACATAATGGTTAGAGAGGGGTCTTTTCTTACCTGGGGACTACAGAGGTTAGGGACAGTCCGTCATAAATATGCGCAGTCATCCGATCTTACATCTCACCTGGAAAACACAAAACAGTGGTTATTCCAAACCAAGCTTTGATTATCCACATCCAATGTTCAGGGTCCAATAAAACTACACACAAAATCTGGCAGCAGTTCCCCATTCTCCCGCTGGGGATGGAACATTCTTTAGCAATGTTGTCCTGTGCTATGCTCATCAGGTGAATCCCAAGCATTTCAGGAGGCAAGCCAGGTGTATTCAAGTGGAAAACCTACAAAACTAGGGAGCACATTGAGTCTCCACTGCAACTGAGAAATAAACGCTTATGTAAACACATACCACAGGAATTATAACATAAGAAAAACACACTACTACTGTGAACTCTTTCTTCCACTGAATCATTGAGAATACTCATAGCACACACTTTTTTAAATGAGAAAACTGCTATATATTAAAAAAAACAAAAAACAAAACCCAACTAATTAAGTCACAGACATTGGTAGCAGTGTGCGATTATCCATCCTTGTGATGCAAACAAATTCAATTTGTGTCTGGGAGCTGAATTTTAATAAAATGTCATTGGAAGATGGATCACCCTTTGAACTAAGGGGCAGCAGTAATTGAGGATGTAAATTTGAAGCAAGTGATTGGACCATTTCGGTCTGAATGGTTCTATGTATTAGTATTTGCATTCTGCATGATAATGTGCCGACATGGGGAGGGGGTTGGTGTTTGGGCTGGGGTTTGTCTCTTTGGACCAGCTGGTAAAGGAGGTATCTGTGTACGATTCACATCAAGCTTTTTCTCTAGCTGTCTATGAACATTTAATCTAAGACAGACTCCAGAAAACATCATATTACAAGATCACAGGTTCTGAGTAGTTTTAGGATCCTTCTGTTATCAGTGGATTTGTGATATCTGCTGCTATTTCACTGTGGGTAAAATATTTCAGAAAACACAGGCTAGATAATAGACTAATAAATAATAAAACACCCTGAAGCAATTTATTGACCACATACTTAAAGACACACATACTAACGCACACACACATACTGGATGTAAAGTTTGAACTATGTAACAATTCCTGAAATTCCTTTAGAGGCTGTTCAAGGAAACGTGCTACACTTGTCAGTATCTGGACGTCTCATAAATTGTTTACGGTGTTAAAAATACCAGGCGGTCCTCTCTTCAGAATGTCTGAACAGGGAAGAACACCAGACACCACACGTGCATTCACTCTCACTCAGTCTCTCCACCTCTCTTCCCCATCTCTCTCTCTCCCTCCCTCTCACCCATTCTCTCTCTCGTTATTTAAGTTTTCGTGCCATTTAAATGTGCTTATATATTCAATGAAATATTAAATGATGAAATTTAGCTGTAATATGCACATGTGAGTGAAGTAGTGTCAGGATGGCAGATGTGATTGTTGACTCTGCTTTAACACTCCTAGCTCATCAAACAAGCTGCTCGCTAATTAGCTGACAAGTTGAATGTGAGTGTTAAAACAAGGAAAATGCTAAACTATGCAGACATGTCTGACACCATTGTACCCTTGCAGTACCTGTCAAATATTTATTCCATCTAGTAGCTAATCCTCACATTACACAAACGTCACTAAAGAGCGATAAGAGCTGTGTTTTACAGCAAGATTACACCAGCAGCAAAATTTCAGTGTCTGACTGATGCAATAAAAGGTCCTTTGTTCAGCTCAATGTGTGTGTGTGTGTGTGTGTGTGTGTGTGTGTGTGTGTGTGTGTGAGTGTGTGTGTGTGTGAGAGAGAGAGAGAGAGAAAGATCTCTATGAGAAGCTGTTATAAATTAACCCAGTAGTCCATGGCCTCTCAGCCCTCCCTCAGGCATACTAGTCTGCTGAAGCCATGTTTCTCAGTCCTGCAGCTGCTCTGCATGTTTCACCAGTTCTGCTCCAATAAACCTAATTCTTCAAAGCTCTTCTTAGTTTCTCTCTCATGCCACATTGGAGTTTTTCTGTCTGGCTCTCAATTTCTGCAACACTGCATTAGGACAGTGTCTACTGTCACAACATTTAAAAAAAATAAAACTGACTTGACATAATTTGAGTTTTTCTGTAGGAACAGGACAGAGAAACCTGCACAGCCATGGCGAAAATCATGCAGCAGTACGGCTCCACCACAAGATATGACTTTACCCCAAGAACAAAATGGCCTGGTTAAAACTTGCAAGAACAAATTGTACCACCAGAGCAGCAAAGTGTACCAGGCTGAACCAGAGGGATAGAGTGAAGGGAAGGAAGCAGAGAGGGAAAAAAATCCTGAAACTGGTGATGTTCCAAAGCAACCCAACTCACTGGTGAACCAGAGTGACCTGGGTCTGCTTGGCATCCAGAAAGTAGGTCCAATGGACCAGCTGAATACCACGAATGCTGACAGTCACAGAATGAATTCCTGGGTGACACATCATCTGCTCAGTTCCAGCCAAATGCCTCAAAACTGGACAGCACTTAACCTTGCAGCATTGCTGACTACACATGCTGCTAAAACAGCTAACTTATTTCTCAGGACTAAACAGTGGAAATGTTCATGACTTGCTGGCCATTCCATCATGTGGCCTGAAGGTCCAGTAAATATGTAAAAGTCAAATTAGTGCTGGCATTTAACCCTATAGTCTTTCTTAAAACTTCAAATTCATGGTGGTGGAGGCTGAAACAAAAAAGATGCATTTTCCAAATATTTATGGACTACTTAAGTCTGGAGATGGTGATGATAGTGATTGTTGTTTTGGTGGTGGTAATGATCATGATTATTATGATTTTTAGTAGTAGGAGGAGGAGTAGTAAACTTTGATTACATGGAGCTTTTAGAGCACTATAGGCAGGAAGCTTTTATTAGCTCGTCAAGCTTATAGATGGGTTGAATATGAAAGTGCTATTTACATGAAACTAAAGCAATGACAATTACATATTCTAAAACCAAGTCATCTATTGGAAGTCTTTTTTTAGAAACACAATTAATTTGTCACATACATTAATAGTATTATGACATGAGATTCCCCAAATCTCTCTATCCCTTTCTCTCTCCTCATCTCTTTCTCTTTCTCCCTCAAGTCAAGGTGGCTTTTTTGGCATGACTGTATGAAGTACGATACTACCAAAGCACTGAAAAATTGTACTACAATAATAATACATAATAATAATACATAACAATAATACATAACAATGGAAGTATTGGCATCTAAGAAGCCATTAAGATATTAACAAGAAATTTTAACAAGTTAAAATGTAAACATATTTAGCAAAAAGGACTGTGTGTGTGAGTGTGTAGGGGTGATTTTGTTGTGAGAAGTGGGAATGAGACGAAAGGAGATTGTCATCAACTTTCTCTCAGGCGATGACATGTTGCTTCATATTTTGCAGCAGGGGTTGATATGTGCCCTGCTCCAAGAACTTTGTTTACATTTTTCTTGTTGGGTCATTGGGTCATATAACAAATTTTAGATTATGCTTTGTATGTGAAAATAACTCATAGCTCTCTCTCTCTCTCTCTCTCTCTCTCTCTCTCTCTCTCTCTCTCTCTCTCTCTCTCTCTCTCTCTCTCTCTCTCTCTCTCTCTCTCTCTCTCTCTCTCTCTCTCTCTCTCTCTCTCTCTCTCTCTCTCTCTCTCTCTCTCTCTCTCTCTCTCTCTCTCTCTCCACCCTCTTCCCTCCTGTGGCAGGGGGTGAGGGCTATTTTTAGTGCAGTGTAGACTGCTGTCTGTGCAGCGTTTAGGATCTGGCCATCATGTCAGAGAACACAGCCCAGCTCGCTGACCACCACTTAAACCACTTATGGTTCAGCCTTTCAGCCTCAATGAAATGGTCTCTCCTAAAACATGTTCTCTCTCTCCGTCTCTTTTCCTCTCTCTCCCTTTCCTCTCTTTCCTTCTCTTCCGCATATCTTTTCTTACTTTGTCTCGCAGTCTCTCTGTCTGTCTTTCTCTTTCGCTCAGATGATGTTTTTATTACATAGTTTTCCTCCATAACAAGCGTGCATGTCATTGCAACACAATGTCGTGCCAGTAAGTCACGACTGCAGCAGGATAGGGAAGCTTCCTGGCCACACACTTTAATGACTAATGGCGTGCTTGACTGAAGTGTGAACACACACACGCACACACACGCACGCAGGTCTGAGACTGAGGTTGCTCAGGGGCACACATCCTACAAGAAGCCCAGTATGAACAGCATAAGTGTTTGTGACACCCAGCTATATCCAGCAGCACGTTATAGGGTGACTATAGATCAATAGTCTAAGAGCTAAGATGTAAACAGGCCAGTGCATAAACAAGCCACTCCCACACAAAATAGTACAAAAAACATGCCACACCCCTATAAAAGAGATTTAAAAAACCAAACAAAACCCCAAACAAACAGGCCACACCACCCCACTCCCCCAATGCAGGAAAAAATAATCTTTTCTGCTGAAGTAAGTTTCTAAGCAAAGTTACTGGTTATTGACTCCCTGCAAACGGTGGTACTTTAGAACATTTTCGAAGAAGCTATTTATGGATTCCAAGAAAATAATGCTTTTTTTTCTCTCGTTCTAGGTTTGGCTTTCAGAGTGTTCAAGTTAGGCATTCTATAGCAAACATCTGCAGCTCTCTATGGCTAAAGAGGGCAACACATTTTGTTATATTACGACCCATCTTCATACTTTGGTGAAAAGCATCACCTAAATAATAAAATGTCAGTGGGTTCATTTGCATTTAGTTGGAGGGCTCTTTTGCAAATTATGATAACGATTAACAAACAATATATTGTACAAGGTTAATTTGAATGCTGATGTAGCTACAGGCTATTGCACTAAAAGATCTAGAACATTTATCTTCTCCAAAACAAAATCAGTAAGAATCACGGAACGCGCGTGCGCACACCCACACCCACACACACACCCGCAGACCCCCTATAAGTCTTAGCAGCCAAGAACTCTGTGTTATGTATACAAAATGTATTCTAAAATGTAAACTGTGCAAATATAACAATTGAACATGTTTAAGATAAGGTAAAATTTCACTCCCAAGCACAATTAAATAATTTATTGTGCTTTGGGGAGAAATTCACTTAACCATTCATCATCACCATAATCAGTTCTGCATTTAAATGGTTAATGTTCACATCCTGTATGAAAGTGCTCATGGGTGTGCATGAGTGTATATTTTTGTATGTGTGTGTTTGTGTGTATATGCATATATGCCTGCTTGCAAGTGTGTGAGTGCATGAGAGTGTGTGTACATGTGTTGCCATTTTTGTGTGTGTGTGTGTGTGTGTGTGTGTGTGTGTGTATGTATGTGTGTGTGCGCGCGCGTGTGCAGATTTCAGGAAAAGGAGAACAAGCCTGTTCCTGCTGCTGGCTTCTTTGACACAAACTGATAACAGAACACAGCAGTACAACCACACAGGAAAACCAGGGAACGAACACACACACACACACACACACACACACACACACACACACACACACACACACACATGCACACACACACACAACCTGCAAAGAACACCCAGCTTGCATTGAGTTGATCTCAGCAGCATGAGAAACTTCTTCACATAGACACACTCACCTTATTACAAACACCAACCTTACACCCACTCTGCACTTTATTACTCCTACAACACACTTTATTACAAACACCTACCTTACACCCACACCGCAATTTTTTTTACCCATCTTACCCCTACACCACACTATGACAAACACATACCTTACATCCACACCATGCTGTATTACAAACACCTACCCTGTACCTATACTCATTGGAAGAATTTACAGCTTTTGGCAGATGTTAAAAAGCAATAAAGCAATTTACATATTTTATCAGTTGGACAGAATCCCCTGGGAACTGAATCCATGTGTGATTAGCACTTTGCTCCACATACCTGCCAGGCAACCTACAGGAAGATTCCATAGTCGATATAAAAGCTCTCTGTCTCCCACTTATTTCTAAACATGAAAAAACACATCCAATTCCTCTGGCTATTAGCTTAAAGAAAGAAATATACTAGAAAAGGAAAATTCTGAGGTTTCTGAGGAAAACTCTAGTCACATTTAAGATTTCTCTCATGACTGTCAGCTCAGAGTCTCTCTCTCTCTCCCCCTTTTCTACTTGGGTGACCCCCTTCATACCTCAACACAGCAGTGGAGAAGAAAGACAGAGTTGGGGGACACAGACTTTTAAACACCTTTTTTAATTTTAAACTACTTGAGGTCTAAACTGAAAAGGTGTACATCACAAACACACCTGTTATGCAGTGGAATAACACAATCACACACACATGCTCATATACAGTATACATATATGCATCATACATCTGATGTGTGCATATAGAACACTGAGAACATAGATACCAAGCCCCAACATAATCTGGACTGGTATTGTTTCAGATGATTTTAGTGATAGTGAGCTGTGTGTTTAAACAAGAGAGAGCAGTAATGCACTTAGATGTGTCCATTGTCTGATCAGCACAGCACCCTTCCAATCACTCAGCCAGCAGCATTGGTTATGGACATCTGGGTGCACCTCATGCATTAAAGTAACATCTGTTTTCTTAATCTGCAAATAATTAAATAAAGCATCTCTTTTAGCCTGACTCCAAGTGCTACGAAAATTTAGAAAACCAATACTGAAGGATGTTAAGGGGCTGATTTAAAAAACAGACACAGACACCCAACACCTACGGAACCTGCAGTGGATTCGCATTTGAGTGGTGTGTTTTTAACTTTGTTGTAATGGCACTTGTGAATTTCTTAGGTCTCTAAAGTTTGTGCTGATCAAGTTCAAGTGGCTTATTTCATGGAATGCAGTGGAAACTGGGACGGGATGGTGCACGGAAATGGCTGGAATCTGGGACTGTACATTGGACTGCAGATTAGACTGTAGACTTTCTGCATATTTAATTTGATCTGTTTTTGGTAATGTCAAGAAAATCATTTATTTGTTTTAATAGTGTGGATCACCTTTAAGATTTAGATCATTAACGGCACTTTGTCATCATTTATAATATCAGTACATGTGCTGAAGTAGTAGTAATCAGTGCATGGCCTGTACCCACGGCACGGTCCCCTGGTGCCAGGCTCCCCTGCACCAGCACCCTGCGACTCAGCACTGTCCTCGCTGTATGCAGGGTCTACACAGACTCAGCCGGCAAGCGTTTACAGCCCTGTGGAGCAGATCCTGGATTCTCAAAGCACCCGGGAAAGAGGGATCAGCTGTGTGGCAGTTTTACACTTGTGTGTAAGGCTAAACTCTGAGGAGCAAAAGGGGGAAGAAAATAATCCACCTCCGTCATACACTCACATGCTCATCCCAGCTCCTCCCCACATGCATGCAGAGAGAGGGGGGTGGGGGTGGGGGAAGAGACAGGTGGACAGAGAGAAATGACACCACGATGAAGGAAGTATCAAATGCATTTCCTGAATAATAGTCTTGCTATGAGACCATCTTCAAACTCCAGTGTAACCAGAAAACTCTAGGAGGTGAACTACTGACTAAGTGCTGGAATCATTATACATGCGTGTAAATGAGTCTTTGTGCAGTCCTACATTCTGTAGTCTGTTGTACTCCTTGTTGCACGCACGCACGCACACACGCATGCACGCGCACACACACACACACACACACACACACACACACGTGCGCACACGCACACAAGGAGAGGATAAGTGGTAGAGAGAGACAGCCAGTATGAGTGTGCAGCCAGTCAGAAGTTCTTCCTATTGGTCCAACCACCTTCTCTTTGAGCACAGGGCGAGCATGCATCTGTCCATCAGTCTGCCTGCATATCTGTATGTCTGTCTGCCCATATGTGTGTTTTTATCTATCTGTGTCCTTCCTGTGCTGTCTGTGTCTCACTTTCCTCAACTCCTCATTCAGTGAAATGTACTAACTAAAGTCTGAAGTAATGGTGAAAGCTCCATGCCATAATTAGGAGTTTGGTAGGAGATGCCCTAACTGAGATAACTCCCTCTCCTCTCTTTTTAAGACCTCTTTTCATCCCAACTTCACATTTAACGAGTAATGGGGGGCTGGAGAAGCAGCCATGTCACTGAAAAAGATGTGGAGGGGCAGAGAGAAGGGAAAGATGGCAGAGTACTTCTCTCATACACTCTCTTTCTCTCTGCAAAGATGACTGAGGGAATACCTCCACACAATTCATCACTGAATCTGAGAGGGAAGGAGGGAGGGAGAAAGAGAGAGATAGAGGATATTAAAAAAAAAAAAAAAAAAGCCTGTGGGGAATAACGGTTTCTCCAACAAGCCTCAGACAGGATGACATTTGAAAATATCAGGATGTGAAAGAGTAAAAGACCTGGTGAACAAGGGCCCTGCAGTTCCCCAGCAGCGCGGGCAGCTGCACAGCCACACAGCCATCACTGCTGAAGCAAAACCACGTCAGCATGGTTCAGCTGGCAAAGCCAGGCATGCCTGTGCTACTCTATTATATAAAAAAAGAGACAGAGAGATACAGAGAGATAGTGAGAAGCAACAGAAACACAGCTCAGAGCCAAGAGTCAGTACAACAGAAGCACTGAGATCCCCATACAGGACAATCATAGTTACATTATGATGATGACAACAATTACCAGATGGATCCATAACTGACCGGTGACACTCGTCCACAAAAGACCCTGCACTGACTCATTCTCAACAAATTCCACCCAGCATGAGTTCATGAGAAATGACATTTGAATCCAGTACAGTTTTAGCAGGGAATTATGGAAAGTCAGTCTGGTAGTATATCTGAAGGGAGAAGGTTGTCTCTGCTTATTTGGCTCCCTGGAAGAAATGACTGGCTTTTTTTCCAAAAAGCTGACCTTCTTCAGATGATGGTGGCTTAGTCGGTGCGGTGTAGCTGCATAGTAAGAACAAAAAATATCAAACTGAGATTGTACTGCTACATACAGTGATTGCATAATGCCTTGCAGTATTTTAAACCACACTGGTAAACCCTTAACGTGTCATTTCAAAAGACCAGTCTGCATTATTTTGACTTAATTTATTTATATGTATTGGATCCTGTATAAAGTAAAAAATAAAAATCTCCTGGTGTTCTTTTCCTGCTGTTGTTTTTGGCTTATGGTAGTTATGAGTTACTGCCTGGATCCACTCTGTCCTCTTCCACTGAGTGTGAGGAGGCCCTGGCTATAGGCTCTACTGGGCGCCAACCCTTGCTCGACCTCTGAGCTGAGCTGAACTGACCCTTTACTAAGCCCCTCCGTAGAATAGCCACTGTCCAATCCTACATTATCAGGCGTAACTAGGTGTGGGAGGCTGGTCATGCTTTCAGAAAAAGGGCAAATCCCAAAAGCGTGCATATATGAAACATGCAGGTTTAACATCAGAGATCCACAAAGTTTAGAGGGGGGTTAAATTTTATCCTTCCCAAAGCAAAAAAAAAAAAAATGCAAGAAGACAGAGATTGGTTATGGATTAAAGCATGTGGAAGACCTCAGGAGCAGTACCCTGGCGCACTTTAAATAAAGGGAAAGCAGGATAATTTAGTTTTTCTAGCAATGGGATAAAACAGATATTAGCTAGATAATGAAAGCTACATAGTCATAACTAAATGTTAGCTTAACATAATATAGTATATTGATTTAGCATGCTGCAGAAGAACTGTCAAGAATTATAGACTGCAAATCATCAAATTATCAAGATGAGAGATGCCTGATGCTTGCATTGGGAGCAGTGACTTTAATGTCCTCTTCATTCACAAGACTTTTACTTTCACAGTTTATATTGTGAATGTAGTTCTCAAATGCATATTGTAGTCCTTTCTGTCTACATTTTATTGATATTTCAGAACTATTATTACAGAAATGTGCCATTATCTCCTTTGGATTATCTCCCACTGTTGAAAACACCACATGGCATGTGTGAGTGCTTGTCAGGCGTAGCAACAGTAACCGGTGGGGGCAGGACTTAGCAAAGGGTTAATTATCAGCAGTGAGGGGGAATGTGTGTAAGTTAGCTGGAGCAGTCAGCACATCACAGGTCGCTGCCACTTTCTCACACCACAGTAGCCGACACCTTCAAAATAACACTACAGCAAAGACCACCACTGCAAACACCTCCCAATGCAAACATCACCACAACAAATATTTCCCACTATATTTTGCAGATGCTCTTATCCAGAGCAACATACATATTTATTAGTATGATAGTATGTGTTCCTTTTTTCTACAAATACCACAACTATAAACAACTCCTAGTATAAACACCACAAGAAATACCTTCCACTACAAAAACCACCACAATAAACCCCCCCCACAATATATACCTCCCACTATATACACCAACACAATAGACACCTCCCTCTACAACCACTACAAATGCTTCTCCCTACAATCTACTTTATATAATTTTATATATATATATAATTTTAAAATGAAAAAGTAAAAGAAAAGAATTATTTAAAAAATGCACTTAAAAAAATGCAAGAGACATTAAATAAATAAATAATTTTAAAAAGATAATTTAAACGCATTATGATATATGGTCTAAAGTCTCTGATTCTGGTTTTGCAGACTACAGGATGGAAGTATTCGATCATTCTAAATGTTTCTGGAAGAAAGCTCTATCATGGATAAGTAGATCTTCACAGCTTCACAGTGGCTGCTTTATGACTGTACAGTGGGACTAAATTCCTCGGGTGATTACTGAATCCTTCATGAGCTTAGTTGTGTGTGTGTACAGTCACATATGCTCATTCATTTTCTTCCAAGCTCACACATGTTTGCATTTCAACAGCTTTAAACAAATGTGCTGCACGAGCAGGCAAGACCCACAGCTTGAAGGCAGCCAATGAGACAGTGTGTGTGATGAGTGTGTGTGTGTGTGTGTGTGTGTGTGTGTGTGTGTGTATGGTAATTATGTGTATGTAGGGAAGCTCCAGTTTCCAGCATCATTTACACAGCATCATCTGAGCAAGCTATGTTTGCCTTCCCTGAACACACCTTCTGTCACTGAGTGTAAGAGGTGCATTTGAGGCCCATCATCAGATGCCATGACAAGCTTTTGTTTTACAAAACCATGCATAAAGATGCCATGGCAGAACTCACAGGTTTTTCTGCCATTTGCCATTTGTGAACGGGCTAAAATACAACAAAAATACATCTGTACTATACAGCAGACCCCTCACCTATACACCACATCCCTTAATCAATGCCCTCATCACAGGAGACATCCTCATAGTACACAACAGGGTACTAATTAGCACAATCTCCTCGCCTGAGACCAATCTATATAGCCAAAAACATAAAACACATAATGTGTCCTTCTGTTCATCTCCTCCAATCCAATCTATCCCTGCTAGTTCTAGCCCCACCCACATGCCCTACACCGCATATCATCTTATGCTGAGTCACTCCTACCTACAAGCTACAGTACAGCAAAAACCATAATCTAATAGTAAGCAATGCCACTCAATTATTTTTACTCTAAACGAACAAATAAATAAATCTGTATTGACAATAGCTTCAAAATCAATGTTCCTTTATTTCATAGAGCATATTTATTATTTTTGTTAACCAGCATTTTGCATGTATTAAACTTGTTTTTACAGACACTGGACTCATTGTAAGTCATTTTATTTTCAAATTACCTTGAAACAATGACACCAAAATGTTACTTTTTACTCCAAGCTGTTAAGGGTTGTTAGGAAGGGCATTTTTCTACTTTTGGACTTTTTTTCTACTGTGTATATGAGCAGGTCTTGAGCCTTGAGGAAGGCACAGAGCTGGAATAGGTCATGGACAACAGCTCCTATTGCTGAACCACAATAGTATCCACTTAAAGCAGCAACACACATGCCCAGTTCATCTTATCCAAGATATGGTACATAGCAGTTTTGTGATCCCTGGGAAGTGAACCCATGACCTTGCACATACTTTGCTCTTCCTACTCTACCAGCCCTCTGCTTCTCACCTATACAGTCTGACACACACAAACACAGAGAGAAAGAGAGAGAGTGAGAGAGAATCAAAAGCCATGAGAATGTGTCACAAGCAGATCTTCGCATGCATGCAAGCACACACATGGCCACCCCGCCATCCCCCAGTGATCTGCGTGCAGCAGTGTGGACGCAGATCACACCCTCCTTCAGGACCTCAGATAAGCGTCTTGATATGCTGCACTGCGTGCCACACACATCAGCGGTACACTTCATTACCATTCTCCCAGGAGGGCTAAAGCAGGCTTGCGACAGCTGCACACGCCACTGAACCAGCACCCACCTAGCAGCTGGGCACAGACATGTGCCATCTGGGAATCCGCACAGCTGGCACCTTACCATACTGAAGGCACAAAAGGATACAAACGGTGCTGATGAGTCCTCTTACAAGTCAGATTTTTATTATGTGCTGTGAGCATCCTGACCAATCACAGATGTTCCAGGTACGCTTTCTATGGCAATTTTTATTATTTACAGCATTCATGTGATGGAACAAACACAAATAATTAAGATCATAATAAATCTGCTTAATCACTTAATATGTCACATTAAGGATTCAGTAATATGTTTCAATATATTCCACATATATCATGTCATCCCAATATCTTGTTATATTTAAACATTACATTAATAAAGTTAATGAACCCAGGCTTCCTTAGTGCTAGCACTCTTTTCCAGAAAGATGTCTGACCACCCAACATCACCTACCTGGGACTGTATTGGACTGCATTGTCTTCAGTAGGCAGAAAGAAGTTGCCCATTCTGTCTCCTTAGAGCACATAATCACCATCTGTTAAAGTGCATCATGTAGAGGAGCCAGCAAATTCAGGCAATACTGTAAACTACATTCTCTAATCTACCTGCCAATACTGCAAGCTACTTTATACTCCAAAATCACATGCAATGCCACAAACTACCTCATACTATAATAATACTTTAAAGCAAAACTGGTCAATAAGGCAATCTGCATAATACTCTAAGCCAACTATAAATACTATAAAACTACATAATATTCAAAACCAGGGATGCACAATATATCGTTTATTTATCAATATCACAAAATTGATCTCTGCAATACTGATTTTGGAGAATGATGCAATAAGCAAATAAGATATGTAACATGTAGAATTTTTTCTTGTGTGCTGTGAGTATTCTGGCCAGTCTTAGATCCTGCAGATGAATGCGTCTGTCTGGTTTGCACTCACATGATCCAAAAAGTGCAAGATATATTTGTAAAAATATCAGGCCTTTAACCATAGCTATAAACCATCAACACTGTTTTGTTTAATACCTCACAAAGCATATCACAGTTGCAGTATGGAAAAATAATGGCAATACAGTGCTTTTCATGGAAGAATGTATTTCGTGAAACCCTACTCACGACCAAGTCACTCCAACTTATCTATTAACCATGCAATAGTTAGGGCAGAGAGATCACTGTATGTGTCTGCTGTAACAATAGGCCAACGAAATGGTCCGGGACAAAACTGACAACCTCTCCATATCCCTTTATTTTCCTCTTCTTCCCTGTACATTCTCCCACCCCTATCTGTGAACCCAAGTCTGGTATCACTGCACATTAGTGCCTTTTTAAAACATCTATTTAGGTAACAAGGCAAGCTGTGCAGACTTAGGTGTGCAGGAGACGCTCAAAGCTACAAGGATAGGAAGACTAACTAAAAAACATATAATACAACCACTTAAGTGGGTAAAGCATCAATTTATACATTTTTATTTATAGGTTTTTATCTGCTGCTGTGAATGTGAGCACTGAGGTACATGCATCTGTGTGTGTGTGTGAGTATGAGTTGTAATTTAAGACTAATTATTCAAGAAGTCTCTACAAGAAAATGTGCCAAAGCAATTCCTATTTCTTTGAAAGGTTAAAGGTCAGATTTAGGTTTATGTGTAGGCATAGAAGTACATAGCTGTGCTAATATATAATTAAATGTAATATGTAAAATAGAAAGTTTTATATAAAACATAAAGGGAAACCACAAAGTTAGCAAAGTGTGTGTCTGTATATGTGTGTCCCAACACAGGACAGGTTTTTGAGAGAGATTAAGATAACTGTAATACTGTACATCTTATAGACCTGATTTTCCAGAGGTCTTCACAGCATTCAGAGACCTAAAAAGATT
>NW_027658787.1:245000-392500 GCF_041902795.1 Electrophorus electricus | reverse complement strand
TTGTTCCCTCTTAGCTTCTGATGGTGTGTATCCCATTGTAATTTACTCAGTAACAAACCAAACAGATTAACTGAGAGTGACAGAAAAGGCAAACACAATTATGACCTTTTCTCTCTCATGCAGACTTCTTTGGGATACACCCTACTCCTAAAGCCAAACTAAATACTAAACCAAACACCTAAATACACCTAACCCCAAACTAAATACTAAACCCTAAAACTCTGTAGTACCTAGCAATGTTTGACTATCCACTGGAATTGCAATATTACAAAGAAGAAACCTGTTTCCCTTCTAGGTGGAAGAGAGGGAGAGAGAGAGAGAGAGAGAGAGAGAGAGAAACTGAGCAAGGGACAGGGGTAGGGCTGGGGTGGGGTGGGAACGACCATGGTATTGATTTGTAAATGAATGAGGCACAGTCATCCCTAGTAGCTTTTAAGCACTGGGTTTGTCAGGAATTAGACAATGACCAAAGGTAAATATGCTATACACCCAGTGCACAGGGGCTAAATCACATTATACGTCCAGTACACAGGGGTGACAACACACGATAGACCCAGTACACAGGGGTTGCAATGCAATATACATCCAGTCCACAAAGGGCTAAAACACACTACACGCCCAGTGCACAAGGAGTAAAACACATCCAGTACCGAGGTATTTCTGTTTCAGGTGGGTTTCACTGCATGGCAGACATGGGTCCAGCCCAGGACAGAGTGATTGAGTATAACAGATCAGTCATAATTGTAAGTCGCTTTGGATAAAAGTGTCAGCTAAATGCCATAAATGTAAATCTGTTACCAATTTCTGATAAACATGATTTTTATCACCATTAAAAGACTAAGCAAAACTTGAAGGTATACACAAGCCTTTTAACATTTACAGAATTTAGCTGATACTTTTATCCAAAGGGATTTACAATTCTGGCTGAATATAACTTGACTAATTGAGGGTTAAGGGTCTTCCTCAGAGGCCCAACAGTAGGCCCCTTGAACTGGCAACCTTCTGATTACTAGATGAGAACCTAAACCAGTGAGCTACCACTGCCCTAGTTTGTTTTGATATTTGATCATCTTCAAAGCAAGATTTGTTGGTGAAAATAAGTGACAAATGACACCAATGCTTGTTCGTGCATAGATTTGCACAATCATTTGTACTGTATTTTATTAGGAAAACTGTAGACTAGCCAGGCCTACTTAGTTTGTAGTTAACACTGTCCTCAGCCAACACTGCTATTCAGAAACATTAATATTATATATTTCTGCAGGTAAAACTACAGGTCTCTGCTCCATAACCATTATATCTGACATATACAATATGAATTAATTTGGTCATCCGTTTCAAGTATCTAGTTAACTTCCAAATCTACAAAATCATCTGGCTAGCTAACTTTCTAAACTGGGTTTGTCTTGGCTAGTTAACAGTTGTTTTTCTTCTTTTTTAGGTTTTGGCAGTCTAAAAAGATAACTAACTTTTTGCTGAATCAATTGGTAGTCAATCACACACCAGCTGCTTTCCATTTTAGATAGCTAGAAGTTTTGTGTTTTTGCAGCTTTCATACTGAACACCAACAGTGTCACTCTGGGCATAACTGTAATGACTAAAGCAGTGGTATTCAAATCTGTGCCTCAAACCCAAATCCGGTCCAGGATTTTTAATCACTTGTAGTTGATTAAATGATTCATGTAACTGGTTGGCCAATAGATAAAGGGAGGGTGGAAAACCTGTAGGGCCTAGACCTTGAGGACTGTGATTTGAATACCTCTGCTCTATAGCTATACTTAATTGAGCCAATCAAATTGTTTACCCTGTGTGGCCACTTTGCTAGACAGAGCTCCAAAATAAGGAAACCTAATGCAGAAAAACAAATTTTTAAAAGATGGACAAAGAAATTAAGCATTCTTCTGGCAACTAGTTCTAAACCAACGTGTCTTACGTGTTCAGAAAATACAGCAATGTTAAGTGCCACTATGAAAAAAAAGCACAAATTGTTTGAGCAAACCTATCCACTGAAGTCTGAGTTGAAAGCGTGAAAAATAACCGAACTGAGAGGCCAGTATTACAGACACCTGATTCATCACACATTCATTTACAGCACAGCAACATTATGTGAAAAGAGGTTCATTAAAGCTAGCATTGATTATGGAGCAACATAAGAGAACATGGGACAGTTGATTGATGGGACAGTTGCAAAAGAGTACTTTACTTGAGAATAAACAAAAAGATGAGTTGTGAGAATATAAAATCAAACAAATCCCATTGTCGGCTTCAACAGCAACCAGAATCAAGCATATGCTTAGCCATGGATGAGGGTACAGATGTCATGTAGGGAAGCAGATCACGCTGGGCTCTAATAAAAGAAAAATATTCTAATCATTTTTGGGCCCTTCTCAGTCACAGGCACTTAGGATAGTCCTAAACTTCCCTCCCCTCCAACCCCCCCCCCCCCACCAGTGGCCCTGGATGTATATGAGATTTTTTTCACAAAAGGTAAGAAAGACCTCTGTGAGGACCTGTTGGTTGTAACACCACTTACACAAGGAGAGTACATATACACAGCAAAAACAATGCAGCTAGGACAGAGGGGACAGACTGGAAACAGGTGGTCTCAGTCAACACAGATGGTGCCACTGCCATGGTAGACAGTGGGGGGGGAACAACCCTGATCTCAATGCTTACTACAGTATCATCCCTCAGTTTTAAGAGTTTTCTGAAGAAATGAACTCAATGACAAAACTCATCCCGTCCACACGCATCACCTGCAGAGAGACTTCCTGAAAGATGATGACGCAAATATCAATGACCTGCTACTGCACAACAGTGTAAGATGGCTGAGCAAAGATGTTTCAGATCCATTCAAAAATATATTTTTTTGCTTTCTTAGAACTGCTTAAAAGTCAGAAAGCAACACAGTTTTCATTATTTTTTGCAAGATGAGCACAACCTTCACTGCTCAAAAAACTAAGGGAACACTTAAAATCATCATAACAATATAACAACAAGACATTTAAATATCACGGCTTTCAGTTTGTCCAGTCAGGAAGCACAAGCGATTGTGAATCAATTTCACCTGCTTTGGTGCAAATGAAAGTGACAACAAGTGCACTGGATAGGCAACAGCAAGACAACCCCCCTAAAAGGGAATGGCTTTGCGGGTGGTGGTCACAAACAGTTACCCTGTCCTTATGCTTCCTGACTGATTCTTCTCTACAGTACTATAGTTCTGTGTTTTGCTAGTGTCTTTGTTACTACTGGTAGCATAAGGAAGTACCTGTAGCCCATTCAAGTTGCACAGATAGTCCAGCTCCTCCAGGATGGCACATCCATTTGTACCATCACAAGACGGTTTGCTGTTTCTACCAGCACAAGAGCATGGAGGAGATACCAGGACACAAGAAATTACACAAGGAGAGTTGGACAGGGCTGTAGAAGGAGCAGCAAGATGAGCATCTTCTCCTTTAAGCGAGGAGGAACAGGAGGAGCACTGACAGAGTCCTACAAAATGACCTACATCGGGCATGAAAAAGAAGAGCCTCCATAAGGGTGGCATGAGGACATCCTATAGTGGGACCTGTGCTCACAGCCCAGCATTTGTGTGTAGGCCATTTCTGGATGACAAAAGCTACTGATGCCATTGCACTGGCCCTCACTTTCCACACACCTGAAAACAATTGAGAACCTCTGGGATGATCCTCTGGGATCAGTGCATCCAACTCTGCCAAGCAGCACTACAGACACCTGTGCTCACTGGGAGGAGATCCACCAGGACACAACCGGCCATCCCATCAAGAGCATGCCCAAATGTTTTTGGAATGTGATTTATTTTTTTAACTTTGATTTTCAGTGTGACTTTGAATACAGTCCTCAATGTGTTGATGATTTTGATTTCCATTTACCATTGTTAAGTCATTTTGTTCCCAACAAAGTACACAATTTATATCAGTAAAGATTTTCAACTTGAATATTGAATCTTTCTTTTCAATCTTTCTTTCATCCAGATACAAGTGTTCCCATAATTCGTTTTGAGAATTATAGATAAGGTTGCTGTCCACTCCTTCCAAAGGAAGTTAGACATTTTCAAAGATCTTCAAGGAGAATGTACACATTTTCCAAAAGAGCAGGAACAGATTCAGGGTGAGAGAGATGTTTCTCCCTAGGCTGACTTCATAAACAAGCTGATTGGAAACTGCAGTAAAAGATTTGAAAGCTTCAGCCTTGGGTAGCAAGCAGCTCCTCCAGCTAAATCCTAAATCTTTTCCCTATCAGAGAAGTCTGAGGCTTTCCAAACTCTTGACACAGACCTTCAAGAGGGTGCACGCTGGATGTCTCCAGCTTGAGCTCACTGACCTGCAAGTAAATATTGCATTAAGAGAGCAATTCAAGGCAACTTACCATGCCACTTTCTGGCTACTGTCTCTGTGTTTTCCCCGTTATAAACAAAGTAGCACTGCACACCTTGAGCATGTTTGTATCAGCTTTGTCCACTATGAACATTATCTAAGACAACTGGAGTAAAAAAAAAAAGTTTGCTCTATCATTAAGAATTTGTTGGTTCAAACCCTACTGACGACCAGAGCAAAATTAATACTGCTTTCTGGGTGGGAGGGTTGACATAACTCTGTGCTTGTCAGTCATGGCCAGTCATGGATGCCTGTCTGCTCATGCTGAGTGTGTTCAGCTGCCCTGTGCTGCAGTGTGGGCAGCTGTTTAAAAAAGATGTGGTACTTGGCCTCACGTGTCTCAAGTGGAAGCCTGCTGCACCCTCCAGGGTTGGTTGGTGGTGTATGAGAGGGTAAGCTTAGCTAGCTAATGGGTGGGAATTGGCTTAATGACTAAACTGAAAGAAAAGCAGTGAGCACCTACACATGTACATGAGAACTGCATTAACTACATTCAAGCCAAGAGTCAAACTACTGGCAGGGCAGTACAACCTTCCTTCTCTATGAAAGGTAGCACCTTTTCTTAAAGAGGCACTTTTTATTAATTTTATTCTGAAGATTCTGTCTCACTTTCTTTTACTTGAAATGTAGGCTTTAAGTTCATGAGGGTGGAACTACTTATATTTATGGTAAAGATAGCTATTTGTTTACTATGCAAGTATAGTATGACCAGTTTGTATGTATGTTAAAAGTATGCTTGAAAATTGACAATAAATGTTGTTGAAATAATAGACATTGTTGATTTTACTTTTACTTTACTTAATATACATAGTCTTGGGCTATAAGATGCAGTCTAGACTTTATGAGCTTTGGGACTTTGTTGGGAGAACATATTAGCAATTGCACCTCACTGAATTTGAAATGAATTCCCCTGGCTCAGGTGACGTTTCATGCAGTTCAGCTAAACATGGTGTACAAATGAAATTCCATAGATGGGTTAACGTTTATCTGTGTTCACATCTAAAGTATTCTGCCCAGTGCCAGGAATAGTTCTTATACTATTCACAGTCACTAGAGCGATTAGCTGGAACCAAACCTGTGATGTCTTGAATAGTACTTAAACTCTGATTGTGAGGTTACCACCTTGCAGGCAGTCCCACACACATGCACGTGGGCTTGCATGCACATTTATCTTGTTCTATTTTAATGAGAGTTACTGTGCAGGACTTAAATAACATCCTGCTCCATAAACATATCCGCCATATCCTCTGCAAATGTCCATACATCTGCAAATACGCACACACACACACACACACACACACACACACACACACACACACACAGCTTGTGTTCTCACCAAGACCATGCGTGGGGAACATATTACTCCAGTACTTTCAGTCTTTCTTCACTGGTTACCAATCAATTTTAAAATGCTGGTGCTGATCCATCAAGCACTACATGAGAGGTTCTCTGGTATATATCAGACATACTGGCCTCATCTAAGACTGTGGAATCAGGTGCTGTTAGTTGTTCCTTGTACAATGTTCAAATCACAAGGGAATGTGCTTCTGCAGTGCAGACACCCAAACATCGGACTAATCATCCCATAGCTGTAAGACTGACAGATTGTTCCGATTTTTAAGAAATTAACGCAACACCTGATTTATTATCTTTACTTTTGCCTTAGTGGTGCCTTTTTATGCTATGTCTAATGTCCACAGTTTGTGGTTGTGTTTCATAGTGTAACATTAGCACATTTTATTGTACTATGAAGCTTTTTTCTGTCTAGAAAAGTGCAACATAACAAATGAAAATGGACTTCCTTCCACATAGTGACATTAAAAGAGAAAGAGCAGATAGTACTGATGGACCCCATGAGACAGCCAGCATACTACAGCATACTACAGTATACTACAGCATACTACGGATTTTGTTTCTCAGTTAGACTGGGTCTCAGAGCTCCAGGTTTCACACTGCTCTAGGTCTTTGGTGTCTAAATGCTGCAAAAGATCTCAATGGCATAAACACAGTCCTGCTATACACAAAGAGGATGAGTTAGTCTCATTACCAGGCACTCAGGGTTCCACAGGCTCCCTATCAGCTGCACATTGAGGCCAGGGGTGAGAATACATATGTGTGTGTGTGTGTGTGTGTGTGTGTGTGTGTGTGTGTTCTGATCATGGGCAAACCAGAGTATAAACAACCTAATTGGCTCTAAAACAATTCAGACAGTCCTATCCTGATGCAGAAGCTATCTGAAACCAAAACAACTCAGTCAGGGTGTATGTTTGATGTGGACTCTGGTTTACTAGACAATAGATTCCCTTAAAAGAGATTGTACACTCAAAACCAGCTCAAACGAGTCACAGAGTGACAGCAAAGCAACCGTGGGATTAGAGCAGAGACGGCCAACCAAATCGCACCATCACTCTCCCAGTGCCCTCATACAGTATCCTCCCCAGGAACCGCAGCTTCTGGGACACACCGAGGCTACACAGGAAGTGGCTGTCTGCACTGAGGCCATGAGCCAATACACTTCCTGAAACTTCAGGGAAAAAAACAGAGGAATTGGTAAATGAATCACATAAAAGCAGTCCCAACCCTTACCCTGTTATATATTTACTGGTTACAAAAAGTGAGGTAAGTCCTCCACCTCTCTCTTCTTTCCACCCCTCTCTCACTCACTTCCTCTAGAAAGACAGGAAGAGAATCACGGCTGTTTTGTATCAACATCCACAAGACAACCAAAAAAAACAAACAAACAAATAATCTCAATTCCAGAGTGAGTGCATTCACTGTGCCTTATGAACCTACACTAAGGGACCATGCAGTTCCACATAACAGAATCACTGCAAGCCAATCCTGCACTTCCAGTGTGGGGGAATGAGTACAGTGATTCAGCGCTGTCAGAGATAAGACAGCATGTGGCTTTTTCTCTTTCCCCATGTTTCTTTCTCATGCCCTGCTTCTCTCTCATACAATCACACCCCTTTCTTTCTCCTGTAGGCAGTAATATACTTCTCTGTCTCACACAGACACATGCTGCCGAACACTTCTCTGTGGCACTGTCTTTTGTCCGTTGCCTCCTGTTCCTACATCTCCAAGAGTTTGCGCGTGCACGCACACACACACACACACACACACACACACACACACACACACACACACAGAGAGAGAGACAGACAAAGAGAGAAACACAAAACTTCTGGACCACCACCAGGGGTTATATTAACTCACATCTTAGATTGCAGCCATAAGCTCTGGAGAACGCACACACAGTAAACTCTAAAGTGGAGTATTGTTAAACTCCTGCAGCGAGGGAAAGGCAGTTCATTGCTTCAATGCTGCTGTTGCAGCGAGTTTGCGATCAGACCATCCAGTGCCCCTAGGAGAGTGGGGCTACGCCGGCAGAAGTGGGTCCGGTGACTCCGGTTTCCCGCGGAGGCGCTCACAAACAGCAGAGACGTAGGAAATTAAGCAACCGCGACACAATCAGAGCTGACTAAAGGCCACGCGCACTGAAGCGGAATTAAAGAGCTGTCGAGTAGGCTACGTCACTGAAACACTAACACCCATTCAGTGGTCACTCTGCTGCTCCTCGCTTTTCCTCTAAAACATGTAAACGCAAGTACACTCAGATGCGCGCAAAATGGTTAAAAGACAGGGCTACTGTTTGGTCTGTGTGCTTTTTCCCCTACTTGGCTGTTCTTTTGCTTCCTGGAAAGATGCACATCAGTGAAAGGCGGCAGGCTTGCGCAGGAATCCTGCAGTCCCAGCGGGAATCCATACGGACACACTCCATGCGGACACTTCTGGATAAACGCTTGGATCCACACTCAATTTCCACGCGTAATATCTGACCTTAAAGTCTCCTGGCGCACCATTCACAGAATGCTCCCAAACAGCGAGACGAATACTTGGTAGAAATAACATAGACTCTTTCACAATCACAGCGTGTGAATGTTATGCATGATCATGTCTTTACGGATTTCGTTAATTTTGTTAAACTTTTCGAATTCCGCAAAAACATTCGCGCGCCTGCTACGCATAAATTCATGGCGTAAATAAATCTCTCGAAAATGACCCAGGAATACAAATCACACAACTCTCGACCGATCTTTAATGTCATCAACAGCGGAGCGGAGCCTTATAACCGATCCAGTATACATGCGGACTGAATCCGTTACTGTCGATAACGTCTGCTCCCACTACATTCTTAACAAACTGTAGTATGCGAGAGAGCATAGTTTTACACCCCGTAAGAAAAGGCGGCGCGCTTTTATCTGTTTCTTTTGATTTGTCCATTGTTTAGGACGCAAACCCGTCCGAGTGGGAGCGAACCATCCAAACCGAAAGATGAGAATCCCAACACGGAAACAAACGTTAAAAACTAACTTACCTTAAAAACCGCGTGGCACGCAGAACATAAATATCCGCAATGTCCCTCGTGTCCTGTTTTTAAATACCTCCGCTTCTTCACACACAAGCTCCGAGAACGGACTAAACGTCAGCGAGTGAGTAACTGAGTCAACTCACAGGGAGCTCAGCAAGTTGAAGTGTCAAATTACATTGGCTATTCTATTACCAAAGGTCCACGCTCGCGATCTGAAGTAAAACCTGTCCTGGAACACTATGATCGGAGTGAGAGTAGGAAAATGAAAATAATTTTCCGTTTGACTGGGGAGTGTGCTGTTTAACATCAATAATTCACGGCGATAAAATATAGAAACATACGAAATGTCATTCTGTCAAAATCAAAGTGATACGAAAAGGTTAATCAAACTATATACCATTTCGGAATGACAGAGCTTATACGTTTACTAATTGATTAACAAATATCCTACGTAAGAAGAACTGTGGTCTACTTTTTAGTAGACACGGTACATGTTAACCAAGTACTGATTTGAAGTGAAAAAACACTTGTGTGTGTGTCGTTTTCGCAAAAGCATTGAAACCAAACTGTTTAACAGATGATGCTTTTGTGAAGCTCATCTCTACGTGTGAACTGGACAGTAGGCCAGTGATTCACACTCACAATGTCTGTGCAGGTATACCTTGATGACCCGTGAGGAATGGAGCCGATCCTTTTTGGAGATCCTTGCTCCGTGTTTTTCGGAAAGCCGATCTCTGGTGGAGGGCTCGGAATAACAAAGAACATGTTTGAGAGCGTCGCGACTTCAGTGGCTGAGAGAGCTTGGTTGGTGGATGACGTCACGGAATTAGGCTCGGTGGAACTCGTGCTCTCTGTCCGTCTCGCTTTCAGCACGCTTGCACACCAGCACGCGCTTCCTTAATCCATGCGTAAAAATGTGTATTTTTGTTTTGCTTTTAATATGTTGGATAATACACATTCGCATATAGGAAATACTGCCATTACATGATGTAATTAACATATCATATCATAACCATTATTGTCATTTCATTTCAATTAATAAATCTGAATATGAAAAATACATTAACATGTTAATACTATCTTTGGCATTACATTGGAATTACTCACTGACCATATTTCCTGATATTACTTTAAAGCATTTTGTTACTTTTAAAAGTCCAGTTTTACTCTGGTCTGTTCAAAATGATTTCTAAAGATGCCATGAATATCATTCCTGTTGCCTTGAGTGTGTTGACAATAACAGATGATCATGTTGATGATCAAAATGCACAATGTTTAGAATGAAAACATATGGCTCTGTCTGACCCCTTACTCTCCCTAATCTGGGGAAAAGAATTTAAGGCCAGCGCAGGTGTGAGGTCACGAGTGTGTCCCAATCGTGACCGCTACTGTTTCCCTCCTCCACAGATCTACGGCACCACCATCTGCCCACACATCTCCTACTGTAAAGCCCAGTTCAGGGCAACTCACTTCACATACTGATTGCACCGATCAAACTCAGCCTGTTTTAATCTAGGTAATAATTTCACATGAATTAGAGGAGTAATTAAGTGAACTTCAGCAGGTTTTATAGGACAGAACAGCACAGTTTGGGATGGGATAAAATGGGACTAGAGAGGATAGAACGTTTCCACTACATTGTTTTGGTAAAAATGTATTTTTTTTAAGTGAATTGTTTTACATGAAATTAATTACTAATTGATTAATTGATTCAGTGTACAGCATGCAACAACTTTGATCTACAACAAATATAAAGACATAATGAGTGGTAAATACTTAAAGTCCTACTGACCAGCCAGAAAGTGGTTATAGTCCCCACCCCCTCCCCTGCCACCAACACACACACACACACACACACTCACACACACACACACACACACACACACACACACGCACGCGTGCGCACACACACACACAGAGCATTGACTGTGGGATAGAGGTTTAAATGCATGTTTTATGGGATTAAGTGCATAAAAGGAGAAAGTTGTTGGGTTTATTTTTGTCTGTTCTCATCATAATTTCCCCAAAGCTACAGAGCCATTCCTGTTCCTAATCCATACTGCACTACGTCACCAGGACCCCTTAGGATGGGTGGAGGATTATAAACATACATATGACAGCACACCAAATTAATGAGAGAGACTCCACACTGTAGCCTTCCTGTCTGTGTATGTCTGCAGTGTGGTCATGACTGATTACACACACACACACACACACACACACACACACACACACACACACACACACACACTCATACAGACAGATTATCTCTCTCTCTCTCTCCATACAGACACACATTTTCATTTGCTACACACACACACACACACACACACACACACACACACACACACACACACACACACACACACACACACACACACACATACAAACAGATTATCTCTCTCTCCAGACAGACACACATTTTCATTTGCTACACACACACACACACACACTCATACAGACAGATTATCTCTCTCTCTCTCTCTCTCTCTCTCTCTCTCTCCATACAGACACACATTTTCATTTGCTACACACACACACACACACACTAACACACTCACACATATTAACCCCCTCTACAAACAGACATTCAGGGCCTCCATCACTACTAAAACCCTTACGGTAATTACCATGACAACAGAGGTCTCTGAGCAGAGTAATTAATGAGATACTAGAGTGAATCCACTGTGCACTTCTACAGGCTGTGGAGAGAGACATTATTCATCTGCAGGATTGGGGGGTGGGGATAGACCCCTGAGCATCTTATCACAGCTGATGACAGCAAACCAATGTGTGACAGGCATTTGTGCATAACAAACATAAAAGAAGTCACACACAGGCAGCAATAGACACACAGACCCTCACCTCCTACATACACACGCATCTCATTATTCCATTTTCTTATTTTGTGTTCTGAACATTATTATACAAAAGTGTATTTTACTATTTTTACATAGGGTTATAACAAGGCTGCCTGTTCTATTTCTACTGTCTTTATGTTAGACTGTTTTTCTATCATAAATACATACATTTATTATAATACAATGTAGCGCGCGTGCACACACACACACACACACACACACACACACACACACACACACCTTCACCTTTAAACACGGACCTATCGACCCTGTTACAGGGATCCACACACAGCTGAAGCATACAGCTACAGAGATCTAAATATAGGCAGGGAACAGGGAGAGATGTAATGATAATACTCAATGATAACTGGGTCCCACACAGGACAGCCAGTCACCTCCATAAATCACTTTCTTTCTTTCTTTCTTTCTTTCTTTCTTTCTTTCTTTCTTTCTTTCTTTCTTTCTTTCTTTCTTTCTCTGTTTAGTCCAGTTTTAAAGGCTTTATTTGGCATGACCATATTTGGAGTTGCAAAAATTATTAAGTACTGACATGGCCCTCTCTCTTGTGTCTTATGTGTATGTGTGTGTGTGTGTACGGGAGAGGGGGAAGCAGCTTGAAGTCTTGTATCTTATGATGTGTGACTTAAGAGATGTTGCCTTTTATATCATTTAATCCATAACATTACACTACATGATTTTTTATAAATACAGATATGATCCTTATACTTGTTTAGTCTGGCTATTAACAGGAGCTCACCAGTGGGACACTGGTTCTGTGTGGCACTGACTGTCACTGCAACCCAGCAGATGGTTCGAGTTTTTTTAAGACACAGATTCCCAGAAAGATTGCATTCTTAAAATCAGCTTTTATGACTTCCTGCTAGACAGGGTATGTAATTAGTCATGTTCTATCACCACAGGAAAGTTACGACCTCAGGCTCTTCTTCAGTTGCCATAAATATTTGCAGCTTATAATAGAGTGTGGGACTATTTCTCACGGTTCTTCGTGCTTACTGCATCATCTCCAAGTCGTAACTCTAAAGTTAAATGAGTGACATGTCAGCCATGCTACAGTAACACGATTCTCGCTGTGAGTGTAATTTTAATGCATTTTGAGGTATGACGAAAAATGTTAGGTATAGCATTGCAACCTGCTGAGGTGTGTAAATGCAGCTTGTTATGTGAGATGACACGAAATTGGTAATGTGTGAAAATAAAGTAAAACAAACATGCTGCAAGCAGTTTCTGCTCTGTGTGCTGTACACAGGTAGTACACATGTGGGACTTAACTGATAGTTGTTACTCATGTCATCTACCTCATCACTATATCTAGAGTGTAGACAGTACCGTACATGCATGTTACATGGCCACACATGCCTTGAGTCAAAGAAGGAATGTGAAAATGAACTTACCCTCTAAAATGTGTGAATGTCTGCATGTATGTATTTGTGTACATTTGCGGATGTATATTTATGCTTGGATAAGTGCATTTGCTTTTGTGTGTATTTGTGTGTTTTAGTACATTTGTAAGTTTGTGTGTGTGTGTCTAGTAGAAGCTACATTGCATAGATACCAATACCCATAGCAGGTTTTGTGTATTATCACTTTTGGGTGATATCTTCAGCAGCACTGTGTTATTTCATTCCATGTTGTGCTATCTTCAAAAACATTGTGTTGTTGTTTTTTGTGTTGACTGTGTTGAGGTATTGTATTCTTTTTGCAGTAAGCTATAAAAGAGTTAAATGTAAATAACTCAAGAAGTACAAGACAGCTGGCATACCAATCACATGAAGATGCGCGCGCGCGCACACACACACACACACACACACACACACACACACACACACACACACACACACACACACGTGCACAAATGCGCACACACACAACCTGCCAAAATAGTTTTCCAGTATTATTACCCAGGTGAGTCACATTTGCATGTAAATCCAGACACAGGCAATGTGGAGTACATCCCATGCAAATTCTTTCTACGAGGGGTGTGAAGATGTGTGTGTGTGTGTGTGTGTGTGTGTGTGTGAGAGAGAGAGAGAGAGAAAGAGAGAGAGAGAGAATATGAGTTTCTTTGTTTATGATTTGGCCATGATTAATTCTATCTATGACAATCCTATTTCTTTGTTTTGTTTTGTTAACCATATACAAACTCTCTCTCACTGTTGATATGGATGATCATATAATTGTGGTATAACCGGACATCCATCTATATAAACATGGCAAACCTGAAAATTAAAGGCCATGTCTTCAAATGAACTATAGTCATTAGCTGTCTGTTTGTCCCAGTACGAGAGACAGCGTAAGATGAAGGATTCTGAGATCAGCTCTCACTGTCTCTCACTTTAAGATTTAAATGTGTTACAGTATATTTTTAGTGTAGTAGAGACTTCATTATATAAAATGTATATATATCAATGTTCTGTGCCTGTGTGTGCGCACGTATGTGTGTGTGTGTGTGTGTGTGTGTGTGTGTGTGTGTGTGTGTGTGTGTGTGTGTGTGTGTGTGTGTGTGTAAGATTCCAGGTGAGTAACTGCTGTGTACAGTACTAAGAGATAATCAGAATTGTAGTGAAGTACATAACGTTTCCAGAGAAACATGACATTTCAGAACGAGATCCTTCAAACTGCTTCTGAATTTGTGGGAGGAACCACAAATTTTGAATATCTCTCTCTATATATTGAGAGATACAGATATTCAGATCTATTACTGTAAAGATGTGAGAATTTCTAAATGTCATTATATGATAATAATGTATAACATAAAACAAAATAAATTCTCATTCTGTCTCTCTCATCTGCTTTCTGTCTGCCTTGTGGTACTAAGCTAAATTAGTAAGACTAAGCTAAATCAGACTTGTAATTGGAAGTTTCTCAGTTCATGCCCCATCACTGCCAAGTTGCCACTGTTGGGCTCCTGAGCAAGGCCCTTAACCCTCAACTGCTCAAGTTGTATTCAGACATCATAAAAATTGCTATGGATAAAAGTGTCAGGTAAATGTAAATCAGTAAGACTAAATCATTATTTAAATATCATATTATGTCCCAAACCAATGTTTAAAACCCAGGGTTTCAGACTTCACTTCTGAAATCTGTAAGTGGTTCCAGAATGCATGGACGGTTCTGGAATGGGTAAGAGGTTCTGGATTGGATGAATAATGTCCGCTTAAATTAAATTTCCCAATTCCAGCACACCCAATTCAGATCATGAAGGTACTGGTCTCTCTCGATTGTGAAGTACCTCCGATTAGTACCTGATGGTGCTTCATGACTAGGGATTCATTGGTGTTGTGGTCTTTCATGTTTTGCTGACATTTCATGTTTTGCTACAGGTACTTAACAACAAATGCTAATATATCTGTTTTCAATAATAACACCCTGTTGACTTTTACTATGATGAAAACAGTGTCAGTGATAGACAGACAGACAAACACACACACACACACACACACACACACACACACACACACACACACACACACACACACACACACACACAAGTTAGATTTACAAGCTGTCACACACACTTGAAAAGGAATCACAGTTGTGAAGTCACTGCCTGCTCTTGCGCTCCTGATGGCGGCTCTGCCTGCTTTTGGAATGCCGAACACATACTAATCAGCTATGTTATTCATTTATATGGGTAGCTAATTTGCATAAATTAGCTCCTTCTCCTCAGTAAGAGGCTCTGGCAGAAGCAGCTTTCAGACAGAGTGGGTGGATATAGGGCATGATGATGTGCTTTGTAACCACGGCAGCAGCCTGTACCCACTCATCTGCTGAACTGGACTCCAGGAGAGGCCCAGTTACTGCACAGCTGATGAAGTGCAGGGTTCTGTTAGGGGCCCACTTACTGTAATGCCACTCATTTGTGCTGAACTAATTAGTTGATTTTAACCTGTGCCCTCAAGATAATTCAAGACTAATCTTTTTTATTATACAAATGTAGACACCTTCCTTTAATCATGTATGGTTTGATGCATGCATGAGGAACTCTAGGATCCTGTCCTTGGAACCCTGAATAGCGGACCCTGTCCTGAGAAGCCTGTTCTGGCCAACCTGTCCTGAAGACCCTGTCTTAAACAGCCTGTTTTGAGGAGCCTGTCCTAGGAGAACTGGACAATGCACATATTTCTTTTTGCTCTAACATTTATGACTCACCTCATTAAAGCCTCAGTAACCAGCTGATAAACAGAATGAACATAAGATGTCTTACATTAGTGATGAAAAATACAAAAAAACGTGTAGTATTTGTTTGCTAGAGATGGAGTGATCTGACATTACCGATGACATGACTGTGGCCTCTTTGCACAATAGGTATAAGGTATAAGGTCATAATTTAGGTAACGTGTGCATGGGTTGTTATGTAAAACATGGAAAATGTCATCATGAGTGTTTTAGTCCTAGCAAGAAGCTAATGGTTAATGAGGGTTTCTAGCCAAGAGCAAGTTGCTGTAGTTTTCCTTTTAGATTTTTGTATAACATTTTCAGATTCACTTGCTGCATCAAAAAGCAAAAGCTGCATAATTCAGTATTGTACTTGCATAATTACAGAAAAAAGGAACTGAACTGAAGTGAAATGAACTAAATCAGATGTTTGATTCACAGGTTCATCCTGGTGTCATTCAGGATTATGGGAAAGACAGCTGCACTAGTTTTCAGGATGAAAAACATATTCAGGGTAAAAGAGAAGCTCTGTGTGTGGGTGTCTGTAGGGGGGTTACGTGGTCTTCTTCAGTTACCACATTTAGCTCTGTTTACACATGCATTCAAACGCAAAAACCAATGCCTGCTGCACAGAAAACCCTGTGTGTGTGTGTGTGTGTGTGTGTGTGTGTGTGTGTGTGTGTGTGTGTGTGTGTGTGTGTGTAAAACACACGTATACCAAAGTCAACAGTGCTTGCCAAACAGAAGTAGATACACTTACAAATAGGTTTTCCTGGAGTGGTTGGTGTATCTTACTGCTGTTGACATAAATGCATTCTTTTAATATATGCAACTGATACGTTTGTTTATATGTGCCAATTAAGCACTGCGCGCATACTGACAGTGTTTAAACATTTGTAAAACACTGAATACAACGTTGGTTTCGCGTCTATGCATTAATAGAGGAACATCACCCTCTAGCGTTGTAATTGTGCATCACACTTAATACAATCGCAGAACAAGCTTAATTCCTGTAATTCGAGTTTAAAATAACGGAGTATTCTTTACCTTTTCACCTTTAAAAGTAATTAGAAGAAAAAAATGACTTTTTAGTTCGGCCTTATTCGGTTTTAACATAAAGTATTCTCCAGGGGCTATGAATCACAATGCTGTTGCTCTTTTCTGTCTGCCAATTCAGAAGCAATATCAGATGTTGCTCCAAGCATTTCTGTTCCTGTGTCAAGTGGCAGAAGCTGCCGCAGTCTCAACACAATTTTCCTGGTTCAAAGGCAGATCTGCAAGCATTACAAAAGCAGATCTGCAAGCATTACAAGAGGCTGATCCAGTAATAGAACCCTTTTTACATTTCTGGTGGAGAAAGTGTCATCTGAAATCCTGGAATTCTGGAATCCTGGATTGTGAGGGAATCCTTTATTCAGTCACCTGATGAAGGCAAAAGGATGTTGCAGCTCATATTACTTCTATGTCTTCATGGTGGGGTGCTTTACACCATGACCATGCCATCAAGATTACAAAGGAACTACCAGCTGGATGTGACAATACTGCTGGCCTGATATGAGGAAGGACATTGAGAAGTAGTGCTAGAAATGTGAACATTGTATTGTGACTAAAGCTGTTGACTCTTCAGTCAATTCTGGGACTCTTTTTGCTTTCTGGCCACTGGATATTGCATCTATTGATTTTACATTCTTGGAACAAGCAAGCAATAGGAGATAATGTATTGCTGGAAGTTAACATCTTCTCCAAGTTCTCTCAGATTTAACCAAAACCAGATCAGAAGTCAAGTATACTCATATACTTACAGAGAATTAGATTTATAATTATGGCATTAGACAGTGTTTACACTCAAAGAAAGTACAGATTTTTGAAGGCGACTAGTTGTATGTGCAAAATTTATGGGGTTGAGCAACATCTCATCCTGTGAAGACTGGACAGTGCAGAAGGTGTAATTGCACTCCTCATGAGCTGTTACAGAGGTTCTCCCCAGAAATGCACCTCTTATCTGCATACAACCTTACAATGCCCTCCTCAACAGGTCTTTCTCCTTTTGAGCTCATGTTTGTGTAGGATTGCTTACCTGTGGATGCACTGCTGGAAATCTCAAGGGAGGAAACGAATGAAGGACCAGCAGAGGATTGGGTGAAAGAGCATCAAGAACACCCCTAGTTATCTTAAGACTGAGCATAGTGCCATTTACATGATGCAGCATCAAAGAGGATATGTCAGCAACCCAAAAGGAATACTGTTCCCCTCTCTATAGGTACACTGCAAAAATCACCCCTGGCTGGCAACCAGAATACGTGGACTCCACAGAGAATATGATAGTCAAGTGCCTTGACAAGGTGGGATGAGTGTGCACCATTTCACCCCTAGAGGGCAGTGGTCCAATGAAGTATGTCTAGAAAAGGCCTGTATTGTTTTAAAGTATTCTTTAGGGTTTTATGGTTAGTGGCAGCCTAATATTGCTTTTGGAAACTATTCAAATGGTTTTTAAAAATATAAATCATAGCTGAGTGTTTAGTGTGCTGCTGATGTTGAGCTGACCATATTGGGAAGGTAATTATTTCCTTCTGCTAGCCTTAATTAACACATTTTTGTGTGCTAAAGATATTTATTATAGCTGTTTTTAAGTGTGCCGTTTTGTTAGAATTCAGTAGAGATGAGCGGTTTCAATTTCTCATCTAAGCAGTGAAGTTCAGTGACAGAGTTCTCCAAAGACTCTAGTTTGCATAAAAATAAGTGGTAGTAGCAAACAAAGAGAGAATGTGCATTTTCATGTTTGAAATATGTGGGTGGGCCACTGGTTTCCCCATGACTATACTATAGCATTAGTAATGTGGTGTGTGATGAAGGTGTACTATTGAGGGTTACCCCCTTTTTGCCCATGTGCGATATTTTCTTGATTTTTTCCTGTCTGTTGCTTTCATGAAAACTGAGATATTCTGTTGCTGCTTCACATGAACCAAGTGCAACAGATTTCCTCTTGCTACTTTAGAAGAACCGTGTGCAATTTTCTTTGAAAACTGAACGTTACAACAGGGGCGTGGCCGGCATTGTCTGTGAGGAGGAGACAGTCTGGTAATTACAAGCTGGTAATTACAACTGGTTGCACTTGTTGTTATGTGGTTAACAGCTACATACTTATATGCCAAATTCTCTTCCAGTGGGTTGCCAAAGCCAGCACCGGAGAGAAAGTACATTGCTGAAAAAAGACAGATCACTGAAAAACGAGACAATAGCAAAAGTCAAAGTGGTACCAAAATCCCAGCCTTGTACACACGTATTTTGCAGTGGAATCCTCCACCATTCAGAGATTATGAAGGCTCTCACTGGCCTGCAACAGACAGAACATCAGACACTCCATGAGCTACAGTGAGAGCAGCTACTTTGCTTTAAGGCATTCATGTATGACCAAGCCAGAGCCACCAAACCCTCTGGAGCCTGCTGATGGTTGAGAGCACTCCAGGTTTGGCCCGACTGCAACTTTCAGAGATGACTCCACAAGACGCCCCAGCTGCATGAGGCTGGCTGTTCCATCTCCAGGCTCTGCCTTTGGGACAGTACAGCTCACAGCCCAGCAGCTGGACTACCACACCCGCAGGAAAGCCATCACGTTGAACTACTGCGAGGGTGGAAGTCCAGGGGAGTTCTGGACATCATCGAAGAAATCTGTGAGGAGGGGGCTTTCCTGTTATGAGTAGTTACTTTTTTTTTGGACCTGGTTTTGATGTTGGATTGTTTTTTGACATTGCATATGCTCTGCCACTGATAGTCCCGTTTGCCCTTATCTACATTGTGACTGTTGTGACTGCATTTGACTTTGACCTTTGCCTACCTCAGATATTGCTGTTTGCCTCTGATCTACCTGGACTGTTTTGCAAAAAATCTCTTCTTAATTTGCATTTGCTTCCTCTCATCAGCAGATCCGTTGACAGAACACCTCGCCTATAATGGAAGCAGTGAGTACGTCTCATTCTATGGAGACTTCCCTGATTGGTATCACCAGAGCACTCGCCAAACAAGGAGGACTCCTTGGGAATCACCATCGTAATTTAGATCAATTGCTTTCCAGACTAATTAAACCTTGTCAGGTGGTCCAACAACTACATGATACTGTCAATTCTGCTGCTGTGACTTCTCAGCCTCCCACCCAAGGTGCTGTTAGTGCTCCACCAGTCTCTTTTCACAGCCGGTTAGCTCTTCCTGAGAAGTTTGATGGTAACCTCTCTACTGGTTTTCACGGAAGTGTTCATTTTTATTTGTGCAATCACCACCTGGGACAGAAGCCTCTAAAATTGTTACAACGATCTCTCTGCTAACCCACAAGGCATTGGATTGAGCCACAGCACTATGGGAGAGCAGTGAGACTCAAACCATGACACACTAAAACTTTATTGTGCCCTTTAAGGCAATAGTTTCACATCTGTTTCTATCAATGTTATTACAAAGCCACTTATGATACAGGTCACATTCTCCCATTATACTGTTTCCTCATTTTCAGCCCTCATAGATTCCAGAGCTTTTGGAAACTTCATCCATGAGGACTTCGTCCTCTCTCACTATTCCCCAGGTTGAACTTAAGCAACCACTTTCAATTCAAGCAGTTGATAGACACGCAGTGGGAAAAGGAATGAACACTAAATACCCTGCCGCTCTGCATGTGTCAAGTAGCACTATGCACATAGGACGAATGTCATTTAAATTATTAAATCATCACTGCACAAAGTCATATTAAGTCTCCCCTGGTTAAAACTCCATAACCCCCGGATTTTTTGGTCTCAGCTAAAAATAATGTCATGGTTGTCTTTCTGTATCAGGAATTGTCTCTGTCTGCCCTGTGCCATGACCAACACTGAGAGCTTTGATCACATCCAAGCTTCCTATATCCAGCCTGAATATCAGTCTCTGAGGGAGGTATTCATTAAACACAACACCACCCAGCTTCCCTCTCATCAAGAGTGGGACTGTGCTATAGAACTACTAGCAGGTGCAACCCTTCCACACAGTTAAGTTTACCCTCTGTCTCATGCTGAATCCAAGGCCATGGAGGAGTATATTCAACAAGCGGCTTTATCAAAATGGCTTTATCAAACACTCTTCCTCACCAGCATCAGCTGGATTTGTTGTTCCAAAGAAGGACAGGGGCCTTTGACCCTGCATAGATTACCGCTGTCTGAATTTTGTTTTAAAGAAGTAACTTTAACGCTCTTCCCTTAGTACCCGCTGCCCTAAAACAGCTCCAAGGAGCCAAAGTTTTTACTAAACTCAATCTCCAACGTGCATACAATTTCATCCAGAAACCAAATTTTCCACCACCACTGGGCACTATGAATATTTGGTGGAGCCAATATTTTTGTCAGGCCATTTAAGGTCCTTGAATGCATCAGTGATGTGGTGTACAAGCTGCAGTTGGCTTCTACATACTGCATTTTGCCTGCGTTTCATGTGTCTGTCCTCATGCTGTCTAGCCAAGTTACAAAACCTTTCTTGTTTAGAGTAGTTACTGTTTATCTAACCTGGATTTGATCTCAGATTGTTTTTTTTAACATTGCTTTTACTCTGCCTCTGATACTCCTGTTTGCCCTGATCTACAGTGTGTTTTTTGACTTTGACCTCTCAGTGGCAGGGCAACAACATAAGAAAAGATTCACCAAAGCTGGAGACTGAACAATACTGGAAAGGCATATGGGAGAAGGAGGCATCACAACAGTGGTTAGAGAACATGAGAGCTGACCACAACAATTTCGCTGAACAGGATACAGTAACCATCACACTAGCAGACATCCAAGAAAGGCTCTTAAGCATGAAGAATTGGACAGCTCCAGGGCTTGACATGGTCCATGCCTACACGAGTGCCTGGCAACACAAATGAGCCAGCTGCAAATGGATGGAACCCACGCTTAATGGATTAGCAACTGGACAGTCCTGATCCTGAAGCACCACCAGAAAGGGGGTCAACTACCTGCTGATAACCTGCCCCTGTACATCATGAAAGCTCCTGTCAGGCATCATTGCGGGTAAGATAAATAGGCACATGGCTCAGTACATGAGCGGGGCTCAGAAAGGAATTGGCAAGAACACCAGAGGAGCCAAGCACCAGCTGCTGGTGGATAAAACAGCCACTCAAGACTATAAGACCAGACAGACCAACCTGTGCACCGCCTGGATTGATTACAAGAAAGCCTATCATTCAATGCCCCACACATGGATCCTAGAATGCTTGAGGCTGTATAATGCAAAATTATTATTATTATTATTTTTTACCTCTTTTTGAATCTGAATTAGAGAAATTGTGAGTGTTGCAGGGCAGGGAGCAGGACACATAGACCTCTCTCGACATCGACAGATATTTATTAACACAAGACAGGGAGAAACAATAAACGTTAACAGCACTCACATATAACAGTCCAGTAAACAAGGTACACACAAATAATGACAGAAAGGAAGGGGTTTAAATACATATATGAATGACACATTGAACTGGGTGCAGGTGCTAACAAGGGGCATGGTTACAAACATAATGAACAGTCAATAGTGAACTTCCACTGCATGTGGTGGGCTGTACCATGTGATCAGTGGGAAGGGGAGTATACTACAACAGGAATCTGTTGGCGATCTCCCACTCATATAACTGGGAGGGCTGTAGTCTTGGCAATAATTAATCACTGAGGCTACATAGGCAAGTGATATTTTGTTGATGTACCTGAGAGGCAAAGTAAATGTTCTTCAGAATTCTTAAACTTTATTTTAGTCACTGGAAATCCTAATGTTGTATGAAAGGAACATTTTTGTTTGTTTTGAAAACTGCTGCAATAGTATAGTACCTGTAATATATGACCAATGAGCCTTGGCAGTTTAAAAGAAAAGGGTGGAACTGGTGAATAGTCAACAGATACCACCATGGAGGTTCCTAGTCGCAGCACCGGTTTATGACCTTGAACACAAGTGATCGTAGGCTAATGTTGTTAAGAATCTTCATGTACAGATATTTAAGATAATTCCATTTTCATTTCTTAAGACTTCAGGGCAGCTTTCATACACTGGTCACGAACCTACAAAATGCATGTGATAACAAGACAGCTGTAAAAAGTGTTTCTTCAGGTTACTAACCAATCAAGTTACTACTACCCTTCCTTCAGCATACCCTGCTATTTAAAAAACAGCTATAAACTGGGTTCAGTATATTAATCTGGTGTTATGTAAATGTATTGACACAGGTTAACATGTATTGCCTATTTATTAGCAAACTGTAAGTCTCTTTAAAGTGCAAATACAGAGAATTCAGCTGTCAGTTCTCAAAGTGCAAATTCAACAAAACACTAACAGTTCAAGAAACAGTATGTTAAAAAAGGCCTGATTTTCACACACATAAATATAGCCAAAATGGTGTACAGAAGACAGCAGCTGAATGTTAAACACAAACACTGCAAGAATAATAATACATTGTCAGGTGTGTACACACTTTAAAGTACATTTTAAGCATTACTTTACTTACACAACATTTCTAAGCCAAGCAGTGTGTCCTCTCAGGTCTGAGGAGTTCAAATCCTCTGCACAGCTTGATATCTTCATTCCTCGACTCACACAGTATCAACTCAACTAGCTCTTATACAATATGTTACATTGCAGAAAAACAAACATGCAATAAAGGACAGTGCACATGCTTGCCTGAACTGTGACCAAGAACCTTTAAAAAATGGTTCATCTCCACTGCAGGGCCACAAAGGCAGCGCCAGAATGTTTCTGCCAGTGTGGGCTCATGAGTCTTTCCTGCCAGTGCAGACTTATGAGTCTGTTTTCTTTATATGTTTGTTGTGTGGCTGAACCAGGATCAGGAAGTGCCTAAGAAATTGTAATAAATATGCAACAGTTGTTGTTATCATTCCATCCATGCGTCTGACATAATGAAGAATTGTGAGTTCTATTAGTTTTCTCTGCTGCATTCTTGTATATCTTTTCTTGTGCATAAAACAGCACAGAAAAGCAAAGTTCTATGGAGACGACATGAAAAAGCACAAATACTTTCTTAATTTGAAGTTAAGACTGTGGATGAAGCAGCATAAAAGTGATGTAAAGGTTGAACCAATCAGTGAATCCCCATGTCATTAAGCCAGCCCACCAGAAAAGCTCTTGCCAATGAGCACAGGTAGCTGTTCGTGGTGAGCAAACCAACTAAGCAAAGTTTGAAAGCATTCCATGGCATTTCATGTCCATATGGAAATACTGCTGGAATGACTACACTCACTACACTGGAAAAGAAGTCCGGATTAAGACTTGAATCTTATAGTTTGTTCCTGATAACATAAATAAACTAGAAATATATGACTGAAGAGAGGATTTTAATAGAGGTGTAACACAAACAACCTAACAGTGTTAACATGAGCCCTTTAAATGAGAATTTTCATTAAAATGTAATTAAAAATAATATTCAAGATTTAAACATCTATTTGAAAATCAATCATTTGCAATATGCTTAAAACTTTTAATCAAATGTATTAAAGAAGTGTCTGTATTGTTTATCATAAAATATAAAGCAAAAATATGTTATGTCTTCTAAGCACCTTTAAAAGGCCTTTAGAAAATCAGTGCCCGGTGATCATCAGCTCATCAGACTCTCTCACAAGGCCAAAACGAGTTCCTCATATTTCACTTGTAGCAGCATACATAGTTCAATATTTGGCTGGATGTTTTATGCTCTACAGGACACCAAAGCAATGTGGAAGATAACTTCACCAGAAATCTGTATTGTTGAATGCTGCCTTGCTGTGCCAGATAACATTCTTGTATAATTATCAGTTTTAGCCCTTTTTGTCTATACTTTTGCTGTTAACAATCTGCAGTACTATGCTAAATGTAATGGAGGGGTCAGGGGAACCAGTTTAGTAAATGGCTGAAAAGGCATTTGAAGTAATGAGCAAATAAATGCTATTACAAATGTAATTGTAAAATCTGCAGACAGTAAAAAAGCCTAAATAATTATACGCAAAAATCTCTGCAAAAGAACTAGGAGGCTTCACTTAAACCAAAGTTTGGCAACAATGTGTGTGTGTGTGCTTGAGACAGAAAGAGATGTATTCCACAGAACATGTCTCTGAGAACGCACACTCCCTGTGCATTCCAGCACCTGTGTGTCAGTTCCCCATCAGCTCCTGAGCTGGTAAATGCTCCAGCTGTGTCCACGCTGCAGTTTCATTTCCACACACCTGTGTTCCTAAGCTACTACATACAGGTGCCCTACCAGTTGTGCCTTATGCTTTTTAAGCATTTGTCTTTTTACGTTTTTCTCATTCAGAGTAAGGCATAATAGTATTTGTGCAACAGTAAGAATTAATAACCAAACTAGACCCTAATAAGTCTTTTTCCACAACAACAATTATTACAACTACTACAATACCACCACCAATTAAAAAAAAGCTATTTTATATAGCATTTTTCATTTGACTGCCAAAATATTAAGGCTTTATATTGGAAAAACTAAATTAGTTCGACAATAATAAAGACTATTAAAAGCCCTGCACAGTATTTCTTCTCCATGCTCAAAATGTTATATTAGCAGGACACGTGATTATCTCATAATTCTGCTTCATTCCAACATTTATTAGGCACTGTAGGGTGTATAGCATAACCTACAAATTTTTTAATATTTTGTATACTGCACCCTAACCAATGTTTAGGAATTGCACTTTGCTTGGTGTATTCTTAGACATCGTAGACAACACTAATTGACTATAGCGAATAATAAGCTACTTTATATTGCATTTTCATGGACTGTGAACTCAACGGACCCTCCCACACTCACTAGAAATGGCGTGCATGTACAAATGCTCAGTTTTTGGATACAAGCGGATAGTTGCACCCAACACTTTATTCCAGAAAATGAGTCCAAATCAAACTGGCTCGAATTTCTTTCTGGGGTTGAAGTGACACACAATACAAGAGTTTGTAGTAGGCATTTTTCTGTGAACTCATTTGATTTGGGTTCGGTACAGCTTTGGACTTGCCAGCAGATTCAAGGTGAAAGCAACAGCTTTTCCCCTCTTACTGGTGGCAATGTGGATGATAAATTGTTAAGTCTTTATTTTTAAAGAACAGTCATTTGTTTTCATTTGACACTTTGTTAAATAATGTAGCAAGCAATGAGAATATACAAAATGTACAGACTAGAGTTTAGCTCAGCTACAGATTTATTTTATAAATTACAAAATTGCCAATAGTCATTGACTTTCCCACGTTCACCCCAAGGCTTGTTAGACCTGGTTAACCAGAACAATATAAGCTAGCTAGCTAGCTAACTATAGCTAATTTGAGCTAATAGCGCTAATGTAAAAGTGATCAATATGTAAGAGATATTACCGCTCTAAATATACTCTTAAAATAGCAACTGTTGTGTCCTCTAATGTAACCAGATAAATTGATTAGCCTATGTGTAAACACTTCACGGAGTCCGCTGTTGACCGAAACCCCTAGCAGCCTTTCACCTGTTCAGGGTCATACAGGTGATGATGTGATCCGACTTCCAGCCTGCTACATACTGACAACTGTAACTCGGGGGATACGGTTAACACTGAGGTTGTCAATCAATCTGCTGGGGTCCACACCAACACAGCAGAATGGTAAAACGTGACAGAGAAAAAAGAAAATTCAAAACACTCCTTTTAATATAGTTTTGGGAAAAATATTGGAAGATAACTAGAATATATAGCATTCTTTGCAGAAATTTTTTTTCATAGATTAAAAAAAAACTGTGTAGGGCCTTTAATGAATTTTATTTTGATCTGTCTGTTAATATCTGGGGAAACCGGTGTCACAGCAGGGAAATCCCCTACTGTGGCGGAATTCAGCACCCACTAGATCAGGGATCTTCAACCTTCCTCCAGGGATCCTGCTTTTCTGCAGAGTTCAACTCCAATCATAATCTTGCACCCCTCTTTCAGTTAATGCAGCTCTCCACGATTGGGCTTGGAGATCCCTGCTCTACAGCCACTGCTCCTCCTAGTGGCCAAACCATGCCACAACTCTCTAGTCGCCTTTAACCCTTCCTTCTTGCCCTTTGCCATTTGTCCCCTTTAGGTAGGACTGGTAGAAGAACAAAGAGAAAAGCAGCAGGTAGCTGAGGTACATGAGCAAACCACAAGTAATGTTGGACATGTTGGATGGGCAGTGAGCATCATGCTGCCAGTGATAGACGAGGACAAGGACCGTCAGGCCGATGGCCATCTGCAGGATCTGCGCAGCAGTGACCAGCATGGCGCAGGGTCTCGGCAGGCGCAGGCCGGCTGCACGGGCTGTGTAGTAGCTGTACATGAGCGAGTGGATGGCGTAGTTCATGGTCATAAACCAGCTGCCACCAGCTACCTGGTCCTTGTAAGAGTACCAGGTGTACAGCAGCACGGTGATGTGGTGGTACCAGTGCAGAAAGAGGAGGCGCTGCTTGCGGAGGATGATGAAGATCGTGTCACCTGGGCAGACGTGACAAGCAATGCAGGCATAGTGTTATAGCAGTGGTGTTTTTCTCTGCAGTAAACATCTTTTTTGTGGGATTTCTAACACAAGAGGCCTCAGCCCCAGTCCCAGAGCCCCACTGCAAACCTGATCCAGCTCACAAAGGGCTTGATGAGAAGCTGAGCTAGATCAGGCAGGAGAGCGAGCAAAACTCAGAACCTTGATCTGTTCATGGAGGGCTGAGGGGTTGATTCAGTTGAATCAGGTAAACACTAGAATGTAGCGTGGAACTGAGAATCACTGTGTTAAAGAAATATAGTGGCTTTTGGGTATTTGTGTAACAGCTTTTGAGGAGAGAGCAGGCAGAAAAACCCAGCAGGTAACTAGGAAATGATTGTCACCTGGGCTCCATTTGAAGTGACCATATTTATATTTTTCTCAAGTATTAATCTTCAAGTATTAACTGGAGACCAGAAAAGTGGCAACTATTACTTTTACTGTTTCTTCTACTAATACTCCTTCTACTTTCTTTAAATAACACTGCTACTGTTATATACTGTTCTACTTCTACTGATACTACTAGTCAGACACATTCCAAATGCTGCAGAGTGAATTAAAATTGTCATAAGCCATTTAGCCAGTGCCTTTCTTTTGGCAATGACCAATGTTATATCCCATTTTCCACACTCATAGGTCTACTCTTGGAGGCAAGAGTTTTGTCTTTTTCCTGTATTTGCCCCACCTGACAGCTACTTAATCTCATTTAACACCCAGTGCTCTCAACGTTAGACTTTGCTGTCAGGTTTTCCTTTGTGCTCACATCTTTTTCCTAACAAAGTAAGTTTATCCAAGTCGAATGTCCTTTTGCACTTTGTGTGGCCCACGTGTGTTCACTCTCCCCACAGCAATTATTACGCTGTACCTGTGTCTCAAACATAGTTTTGGGGTTTGTGAAATAATACTTCATTACATCATCATGATTATTTTTGCACAGATTTATACAAATAAGTATTATATTAGGCAAAATAAAAATATAAAGATGATTACAAGTGTTGTAAGTACAAGTAAGAGAGGGTTTGCGTATGCATGTTTGTAACTTTACCAAGCTCGGGTGCCTTGCTAAGGGTAAAGGCATATGCCCAGAACTTGCTGACGGGGGCACTGTAGAACTTGGTGTCACACACACTCTCTCGGAACCCACTGGAGGTGAGCAAATGTAGCAGGTAGGATCCTGTACGGATAGCTCCAATAATGCTAAGGAACAAACACAAATAACCCTGTCAACTATAGCACAGCAAGATACTTGTCTAGATTAATTTTTTTCCCCTCAGTGCTGCTTCTGCCATGTAATTGCATATATAACCATGTTTTGAGGCACATATATCTGTGCAAAGTAGCCCCCAAAAGAAAAAGAAAAAAAACAACAACATCCACCCTAATTCATGTCTTGTATGGTGTATTGTCTTGTCTTGTCTTGACAGGGAAGAGAAGTTGAATTTCTGGGTGTTTATTTTGTAGTTTGATGACCAATGAGAAGAACCTAATCAAATGGTGGAGAACCTTAAAGCACATATGCCACTGAAGTTACACTGTCTGTGTACCGCTGAGGCCATGTTCCTATGCTCGTTAAAGAAACTCTGACTCTAAAGGTTTTTTGTCAATGAGAAAAATGACTGGTAAACAAAAGTTGTGATGTGATTTATCCTACATACATTTTTACAAAATATCACTGGATCTTTTGAATTATGAAGTCCTTGAATTAACATCATAAGTTCAGTAAACTCTTTTTGCAACTTAGCAGGTCTCATCTATAGTATTTCTCCCCCCCACAAAAGTTTAGATAACCCAATCCTATACTAATTTGGAATGTGTTCATTTATTATGGAGAAGGAGGGACAGAGAAGCAGGTGTAATCTGTAAACTAACTAGCATGTAGGTTCTGATCAAAAACCTGCGTCAAACCTGCGTGGGTTTTGCGTCATAATCCAACAGCTAAAGAGAGGCGAAACTTGAAACTTCCCACGTAGCTCTGCTAGGGAAAATGCTACACCTGTTCATTTACAAAGGCTCAGACAGATGTCTAATTTAGGAATTCATGTCAATAGCTTACATAAGCAGAGGAATAATTCCCACTGATCAACTTAGTACCATACTCAAAGAAACAATGGCTGAAGCTATGATTCAAACAGAGGATAGATGGTTCAGAAAGTGAAGTCTGCCCCAGGATTTTATTCCAGACATATTGTTTTGACAATTTGCTTGGGGTCGTAGGTAAAGTAATAGGTAAAAGTCATCACAGTGCTTTAACTCTTTGAACCTGAACTTTTATGCAATTATGGCAAAATCACTGGCCAATACCCATACCAATAATATCCAGTTCAAAACACATTTTCCCTGGTCCAAAACAGCTGTGAGATTTATTGAAAGTGCAGGCTTACATGTAGTGCAGAAACGATTATGCTGGTTACATAATGGTGTATGATTACATTAGAAACAACCATACCAGTTCAAGTACCAGATAAGTGAAATATAAAAATATGCGAACGGCTTTACAGAAGGTGCAAAATTCACAAATGAGCCCTGATTAGTACTCTAAGACACCTCTTTACATAAACCCCAGTTCTCAACTACTCTGACTGAACAGCCAGCTGATAAGATCATTCAGGTCCTGGCTCCCTCACCCGAGTTCAGGAATGCACATTACATAATTAGTTTAGTTGCTGTGCGTGAGTTTACTCACCTGAATACTGCCAGACTCAGTGACCAGAACATGAGAGGTCCGCGCAAGTCGAGCTTCTGTCTCTCTCTCATAAAGTGCTGGCCTAAGAAAACAATGGCAGCATAGACGGTGCAGAAGACAAATGACGTGGTCCTGTATCTCACACACAGACAGACAGAGACTCGAGTTAAGGACAGCATAGAATGTCAAAGCCAATTTTATTCCTCAGATACATAGTTAAGACAACTTGTAGTGCAATTCTTTTACAACTATCCAGTGATACCAAAAAATAAAGAAAACAGTTAACACATTTTTATATTTCTTATATAAGAATGTAAAAGCATATAAATACAATGTATAAAAATATAGGAGAATATAATTTAATTTAGGGGAATCAGCACCTGTCAATTGGAAGTTCATACATTAGAGATGGAACTAATTAGACTGGCATGTTGACAAAAGATAAAAGACTATTCTTAAAGTAAAATAGGTCTTACCACACACTGCTGTAAGATAAAGTTATACAACAGGTAGGTGGACACCTGCTTGATGTCACAGATGGGCTAACCCATCACCTGATATTTACAGGACCATGATCAGACACCTATTGTTCAAACTAGAAGCTCAGAATTTTAGAGATGGAGCTGATTAGAGTGGTGTAATATTGAGCAAAGATAAAACACAGTAACTATTCTCAAAGTAAAATAGGTCTTGCCTCACCATGCTGTAAGATAAAGTTATACAACAGGTAGATGGACACCTGCTTGAGGTCACAGACTGGCTAACCCATCAGCTGATATTTATGATTAGACAACTACTGTATAGGCTGAGGGATAATTAAATACAGTATTTGTCTGCAGGGGTTGTCTGCACACAGGGCTGGTATACAGTCGTACTGAGCGCTCAGAGCAGGTAAAGTATGAAGTACAGGTTTATGTAGCTATATAGAATGTAGTCCAAATAAAGTTACCATTTTAAAGAGTTTGATTGTCATGCACACTTTTGATACACCCAAAAGCAAACAATAACACTATGTTTGATTTGTAATACAGTTAAACAAAGTTGAAATAATAACAACAAATACAATACAGCTTTACAAAACGCCTTATTGATATAAAGCCTTTTTAAAACAATGATCAGTAGCTTACAGCAACATAAATCATCAATCCAAAGAAGTCATGACATGCTTTTATACTACAAAAGGCGATATTTCGCATTGTGCATAATAATCTTATGTGCGCAGATGTGTATAGTTTCTCAACCATGGAAACCCATTTCATAAATCTCCCATATGACAGATCATGTGTTGACGTTGGTTTCAGAGGAAGTCTGGAACTCTGTATTAAGTGATTCGACTATTCTTTCATGAATACCACTATTGAACGGGGAAACTTAGCAGGACAGAAATTATACAAACTAACTTGGAGTATGTCTATGGGCTCGACTCTATACACCTGTTAGCAATGCGTATGGCTGAAAGAGCTGCAACTTTGAGGCATATAATTAAGAAATAGCCCTCAACACCTTTCATAATTAAAGTAAGACGCCCGTCATTAAGAGCTATCTTAATGAGAAATTAGAAGTTGGTCGGCTTTCGGTGAAGTTTACTCACCAGTTTTCTTGAAACCATTCAAACGCCGCTCTTTCGTCAAAGCGCTGCTCAAATTCAAAATACTCGGCGAGCGTCTCGTTCATTTTTACAATTACAAGAATATTTATTGGACCACAGCAAATGTTTCCTCGAAACAGATTCTCACCGATTAAGTGAGAACTATCACATTAACTGATGCCAGTGGGAATAGGTTCGCTGTACTGTCAGTTAAGGAATGAAATATGACACTCGGATCGAATTCTCATTTTATACTTTCACAAATGAAAGTAAGGCGTTGTAGGATGGGCGAGAGAACGGCGACACGTCCATCAAATGACGTAATCCCTTTGAATAGTTTCAAAATAAGAGCTCTCATTCGAAAGAAATTGAATTTCCTAACATAATATATGAGTTTCTGAGTAGTGTTTACATATAAGCTATGTAATATTTGTTCAAATTTAATCATAATAGCTATTTGTGTCATATCAGAAGAAAATCGAAAGAGTACCTATTACAATAAAATTGGAGCTTTAATTTTGAAACATCGTAAAACGGTCCTCTGCGACTTCACGGGATACACAAACGAAAAAATGTTAGGATATATCGTCTCAAGTATGCGCACGGCGGAATAAAAGTGCACATCTTTTCTACATATAAGTACGCGATTATATTCAAGATCATATTTTCCACTTTAAACACTGTAAGAAAACGAAACGGGATAATGATCATAATGAAGTTGCCTCGTTAGCTGGCTCGCTAGCTTGCTGGCTGGTATGGCCAATTGGAGCGACTATGGCGAACCTGGAGATCTACTCCACTGTAGAGTTTGTTTTCAACCCTAATTTAGCACGTTTGAATATAATATCAAGGCGGTAATGAGGGACTTGATTAATTCGATCTTGTGCGTTAGATTAGGGTTGGAGCCAAACTGCAGGGCGGTAAATCACCAGGACTGGATTTGAGCAGCTCTGGTTTAGCAAGTCTCCCGACTGTTACAGGGCGTTGTTGTATATAGGACTGTGTCTAGCCAGCCAACATTTTTTATTAGTAACGTTATTCAGTCAAGGGTTGTAATAGTGCGGTGCTAGTGTTTAGACGATTTTTTTCCTGCTGTCTGCTGCACTGGCCGTGTAAACCTTGTTTGCTAACTCTAGTTAACGCATTTGTTTAGATGGGTATATTTTGGACAGGCAGTCCATTATCATTAGCCTCTAGTTATCAGAGGCGTACATGTGTTCATTTTGGAGGCGTTGTTAAATTATGCTTATTCATTGTTTGAGACCGTTTGTAGGCGCGCATCAATGTTCATTTAGTTGCATCTGACACTTTGTATGGTTGAATTAACAATTCATTGGATTCAGTTGACGACAGTATCTGGCTATCGCAAACTTGCCGCACTTTTAGTTTGTAGGAGAAGGCAAATATGAATGTACTGCTTTTAAAAGAGCCCCGAGAGAGCGACAGCGGACCAGATCCATATATCAAGGTAATGGCAAATTCTACAACGTTAAATTCTAATGCATGTCAGCATTATAAAATACGTATAGGATGGGAGCGTCGACAGTATTACCAGATGTGTGTGATGAGCAACGTAAATGGGGTGGTTTCACAGTTAAGCATGTCTTCTAAAAGGGGCATTTGACCTGTACATTGCAGGAGCTGGCTAGACATGGACTCTCAGCAACACTGATTCCTGTTCTGTCTTTTAAGTTTGTGTCCCTGACTGCCTTGTCTGATAGGGTTAGTATAAACTCACTCACTCACGTTAAATGTATTACCCTGAGGATCAACAGACGAATACTGCAGGTGATTAATAAGAGCTCTTTTGTAACTGTTTACCTGCAGGTTTTTCAGCCAGAAAAGCATGGAGGACTCATCTTTACAAGCCCGAGAGCAGTCGAGGCTGTGAAAATGTGTATTGAAAACAGCGCCCTGAGAGAAGGTCAGTGATAGGAACCTCTGCAGAGTTCACAAATTCATGTTAGATATTGAAACAGCAAAGGCATTTAAATACCACCACAGCCAACATAAGAGAGTAAACGCCATGTTTACCCTGCCCTTTGAGTCTTAGGGTAAATGTTTTTCTGCAGAATCTGACTAAGGCATAGAAGGTTTGCATATCATTCAGCTGGTCTGCATACTGTGAAAAATTTTTTAGAGCGCTGTACACATCTACCTGAGCTTTCTAACAGATAGAGCTCTGCAGACCATCATTTATTACTGTTAGAGTGATGGTCACTGGTCCTAGAGTTTTCCTCCTAGAGAAATGTAGTTTTTACTTCTGTCTAATGCAGTTTACCACATGTGATCAATGCTTTTCTTCTGAAGTTATTTATTAGTTGGATGGGGTCTGGTGAATGGTGGAATACAGTTAGGAAAGAAGCCCTTTACAGAGTGAGCTAAATAATACTGTTTTGGAGATCATGTGTGCATGGCTTCATAAATCACAGAATGTGTTCTACAACCGTGGAACTGATACTGGATATCTGTTGCATTAATACAGACTGACCACTAGGTGTCACTTCACCATCCGATAATACTGGAACGTTGGTGGGGATCCGTTCGAACATAGAAAAGCCTAATTATATCAAGTTGCCTGAATGTCACAGAAATATGTATTTTAGTGTAGCTGTAAGTAATATTAAACAGATCCAGATTTTGATATTGTATAGACTGAAAATGACATTTTGAAAGTTCTTAAAATGAATTATTCAATTGTTTGCTTATTTCTGTTTTCAGAATGGAACATGGTAAAAGAGAAGTGGAATGCAAAATCAGTGTATGTGGTTGGGAAAGCTACTGCATCATTAGGTAGGTTAGCCACTTTGCTATTATATGTTAAATCTGCTACAAAACCCAGTCTTTTAATCAAGGTAGATACTGCATAGCCATGCCAAGCTTCAATTTTGTTAGCAGAATATTGAGTATAATATATGTAAATGTAATTATATACAGGATAAGATGTCAAATCCTGTGCCATACCATTTCTAGAGTTTTACATAGGATTCAGCCTTCTCACTTTATTCATAATAAGCTTCTAACACACCACTACCACACAAGCTCTTCACGGAGGTCAACAGGTCAGCACCTATGTCTGCGGTTGGCTGAATTAAGCGTGACAACACCTTCAGAAGGCTCAGCAGTAAGGTCCCAGACCCACCCACCTTCAAACTCACTAAACCAGCTAAACAGCTACAGAACTCTTTAAACATAAACCCACATTGGCCTCCCTAATGGCTAAGGCTGTACCTATCTCCACTGGCACTGTTAATGCGTTCTCAGTGCCACCAGTTCCACATGGGCTTAAGGCAAGACACTACAGGTGAATAGAGGAGAAATTCGAACTAATAGATATCACCATGAAACTTCCCCACTCGATTACTTACATTAAGGCAATTACTTTTTGTATTACTATATTTCTGAAATTTGATGTTTAAAAATGCAAATGATGCATTATTTAATTAAATATGTGCTAATTTGCATACATTTCAAGATCAGAAATCTGAACAGTGGATAATGTGAGATTCAATTTTTTTTGTTTCATTTTATTGACATATTAGACTCAAAGGTTTTTACAGAGGGAGGAAAAACATTTTCATCATGTTTTTCATCATGTTAAGCATAAAATGGTTAATTCAGGTTATGAATGATATATGAACAATCCCCTCTGTAAAAACCTTCTGAAAATAAATATGGATATAACTGAAATATTTGGTATATGTAAGTGCTACTGAAGTGGAGAGTTCTGGCTCAGAGTGTGAGAAACTCACTTTGAGAAAAAGGGCTTTAAACAGATATATTATAAAATTTCATACATTTTTATTGGAAGCCACTGTTTACCGACACAATATCTAATATCAGTAGAAATGATATAGAACATCTCTAATAATAGAAAAATAGACCAGTAATATAGAACAATGTAATAACATGTAATAACTAAATTAACAGCATGACCTTCAAATGTGTACACACACATGCACATAATTGTCCTTGTTGCTCTGATGTGGGTGTGTGAAACTATTTTATGTTTTGTCCAGGAGCAATCCCATTACAGAAAAAAAAATTTCAACTTGAATGTCCTGAAAAATTAGGCTACACTCATTAGTCACGCATTTGTTTTGTTATATTATTTTAATATTGTCCACTCTGCGACTAAAGGAAAAGTGTATGGTAAAAAAGTACAAGTGACGACAAATCACAAAATACTGAATGAAATGGCGCTTTGGAATTACGCTGTTAGTACATGTATAATAATATCAGCCACTGCTGTGTGCTCCAAAGTTCCCGACGAAGCTAAACTAAAAAATGTCACAGCATGTCACGTGACGCATCTGAACAAATCACGTTGTCAGAAATCTACTGCAACCAATGAGATTTCACGCTTGACCATGACCATATTTGCATCGGACAGCATTGTGCATTGAAAGAGTTTCATGGCACCTGTGATGGCGTGGTGCAGTCAGCGGTCACTGCAGTGCATGTTGCGTTAGCATGTTCACTTTTCGTGTATTTGAGAAATCTACAGACACAAAGTGTAGAAGAATAAACACCTAAATGTGTATTTTGGTCGACTTCTTCCTAGTGGTCTGAAAGAAGACGTGGTATGGAAGAAAAATGGCCCAAAATCGACTAGTGCATGATAAGACTTTGTTTTTGCCTGCCGTGTCTCGCCTGGATGTACTACATAAACAGCACACACTGAATGAACCTCCCTAAATGTATCCACCGCGTTGCACCCGCACAGCCACTTTGACGATCGCACAAGCACAAGCTGTGTGTTGGTGCTACTCCCGTATGTGATGTTCTATCGTTGGTTATGGTTTTGTATTGCATAATACCAAACCTTTGGGGGAGGGGGTGTGTCACGCGAGTGGGGTGTTTATTGGCCATAAGTAGTATGAGACGTTAACTGGGACCGATCAGCCAACCAGAAACGTAGACCTGGACACTGAGACTTTGTTAAATGGAAAAGAAGGAAACAGGAATAGGGTAGCGTATACCTGTTCGGAGGAAACACCTGTCCGGACACCTGGCTGACACATGCTAGGTTTTGGGAACTTACCGTTTCCAATTTCTCTCACCGGGGATTATTATTTACTCTTTGGATGCGTGCCAACTGTATTGGATTGTATTTTGGATCATGTTGACCAATAGACACCGATTGCAAGGAGTACGTTTGAGTGATCTAAGAGGGTTGGGGAGAAAAATTTGCCAAATCTCTAACCGCTACTTTGTTTTATACGCTCAATGTTTCCCTTTTTTTTACGTGGTCACCTTTCGCTATAGTCGAGTGTCGTTTTTTTCTGAGCTGTGTCTGGGTTTGCAACTCCATTGAATAACTAGTAGTGTGTGTGTGTGTGTGTGTGTGAGTATGTATGTATGTATGTAGTGAGCATTGTTAACACACAGTTAACACAACGGTTGGCAAGATTGAATTGGGTACATGTGTGGTTGTTTTAAGGCCAATATGTGAGGATGTTGGTCTCACCACCCCAACCTTGATGTGCATATCAACGGGGCTAAAACAGGGCAAACAGCACATCTTCCTAAACCATAAAATTGAAATTGGCCTCCCCAGTAACTAGGCAGTACCCAGCCCCACTGACACCATTAATGCATGCTCAGTGCCACCAGTTTCATATGGATTTTACCTACTACCCCACCAAGCATTCTACAGCACAGTAGATCCATACTGGCCTCCCCGGGGACTAAGGCCATACCCAGCCTCACTGGCACCGTTAATGCATGCTCAGTGCCACCAGTTTCATATGGATGTACCATTCTAGACATCACAATTACATGACAATGTGAATTATTCAGCAGAGACAAAGACATGTAAAATGGATATAAATAGTATTGTTTCTATTCTCTAAGCTCTGCACAATTGCGTCTTTCATCGTCTGACACACCCTTGCTAATTATGAAGCCATTCAACTCTGCTCTACAGAATGAGCTGATTCAGGGCTGCTGGAACAGGAGGAGCTCTAAAATGCACAGTGCATGGGCTCCCTGGACCTGGGATTCCATTATTGTAAAAGGGATTATGTTCTCAGTTCACTGACCTGGTGATGTCAGATGAACGAATGCATGCATACAATGTCAGTTAAGACTATGCAATATATTGCCATTTTTATTTCTTTATCACATTGATGCACAAACGACTGCTCTATGCAAATGAACCTTCTAACCAATAGCTTTTTTTTTTTAATTGCCATAAACATCCTTCCCCATCTCAGATGTTCCAGATGAGTGTCCTGTGGCTATTGCGATAAATGACTGTGTTCACGTTATAAAACAGATGTGAATGTTTTGACCATATTTTGCTTTGTTGCATATTAGAACTACATATTAATATAGCATTTTTGTCCATATCATGCATCCAATATATGTGTTTATCAATCTGTAGTAAACATTTCGTCAAATGGCTGTAAATTAGTTGTATCGTTCCAGATCTTCAAAAGCATGGTGGCCGACTTGCACCCAGGTGTGAGTCGCATGACCCTGCTGCTTTCCTCTTTAGCTCATTAGCTAATGAGTTGCTCATTAGTGTGTGTGTGTGTGTGAGAGAGAGAGAGCGAGAGAGAGACAGAGACAGACAGACACACACACCTGTGGTAGCGTTAACTCTCTTTGGCTACAGCTGAAGGGTGGGGTGGGGTGGGGGGCTTTTCCACAAGCTGTGGTTTACTAGTGTGGTTTACACACATACCTACTGCTGACAGTTTGACAATAATTAGGCCCAGGCCCTTCCTCCTGCACCTGTAGGGACCAGTGTGGGGCTGGGTTAACAGAAGTGTCTTCTGGGCTCAGGAAACTCCCCATCACCTGTCTTAGGATGGTTGGTTCATGTTCTTGAAAATAGCTAATTGAGGCACTGCAGAATTCAATAACATATATAAACTGCTAATGTAAAATCTCCATTTGTATAGGATAAAGTTCTACTTCTTGCATATTGCTTTGAATTGAATTATTGTTTGCTTATTAAGTGAAATGTGTTTGCTTACGTCAAACATTTAAATTTTTTTACTTTTATCAGCTCAATACCACTTATTTTAATTTAAAACCAAAAATCTGTCTTTGATTACTGGCATTTGTGTGTCTGTAGGTTAATTGTGTATGTCTCCTTTCCTGTATAGTTGAGAGTCTGGGGCTTAACCCCCAGGGAGAGCACACCGGCACGGCTGACGTTCTGTCCCGGCTCATTGTGGAAAGTGAGAATGCCCTCCACTCTACTCACGCTTAACTTGCAGCTGTTCTCCTTGGGTTTCTAGACCTGCTATAGATCGGTACTGACACCCACAGACCCGGGCTGCAGCGGACTGATGGGTGATGGGTAACGCTGTTACCCACTGTTGAGTGAGGAATGTCATGACCTATCAATCAGAGTCCTCACAATTTAACACATTTTGCTTAGCACATTAACAGCATCCAAGCATAAGTGCCTTTGTTCAAAATTACACAGGTCTGTAATGCTTTGTTCATGAAAGCCCTCTTAATAAATTTACTTTTAAATTAGGCTAGTACATCTTGTACTCATTATTGTGATGTTTGTTAGTGTAATTTCTATGAGTCACCCTGTCCTCACAATATTTTAAAAGGTGGGAAAAAAAAACCTTCTGTTCTCATACAAGGACATCACTTTCACAAACCACTACACATTTTAATGCATTAATTGGTAATGCAATAGTTATAAGCTGAAACTAAATAGTACAAATAGTAAGAATTTAAAAAACGCAGACATGACCAAAAGGATAAATGCTATCATAAAGAAGCCTGTGTCAGCAGTTAACAAAACTTCACCAAAGAATAATTTCCCATGTTCTCTGAACCAAACCAAAAGCTGTTTGTCATTCTTGTCCTGTACTGGTTTTGTAGGAGAAGATCCGAAGATTTTGCCTCTGCTGTTTCCTTGTGGTACTTTGAAGAGAGAAGTGCTTCCCACCACACTGAGGGAAAATGGTTAGACACAGAAAGCAGAAAACCGATTGTTATATCTGAGACAGTTTTACTAACCTCAGTCAGTGTGGGATGCTGAAGTTTTCATTTCAGTTTTCACATTTGTTTGTACTAAATGTGTGGTAAAAATGTACATCATATTCAAAAGTGCTTTTTATGCCAGGTATTTTCCTTCACACACCTGCTTTTGTTAATTACAGACATCAAGAAACATGTTGAACGCATTTCTATTTGTTCTAATATATGTTGGAATGTATTTCTATCTGGGACAACTGTGTGTGTGTGTGTGTGTGTGTGTGTGTGTGTGTGTGTGTGAGAGAGAGAGAGAGAGAGAGAGAGAGAATCAGAGGGAGGGAGAAGGAGCGAGCGAGAGTGTAATTGAATAGCGTCTGTTCTCCCTGTACTGTTGTGTGTTGAGGCTGCTGGTGTCACAGTCTCCTGGGTCCAGTACTAATTACAGCCCTGTGTCTAATTTTACTGTGACAAAGAGCATGGGTTCCTTCTCTTTCCCCCTCTCAGGCCTTCCTCTGGAGGCTGTCACAGTCTATCAGACAGTGGATCATCCTGATCTGGAGATAAACATCACTCACTATTTTTCTAAACAGGTGAGTCTTCCTAGCTGAGTCAGATAATGACTTGTAGATTTATTAGAAACACCTGCCATGCTCACTGGTTACTTCATTAAGTGCTATACAGTACAAACCATTGTAGCCATTTCTAATAAAGTGGTCAATAGGGGTTTGTTCATGGAAATCCATTTTAATGATCTTGGAGTGTTTCATAAATCGGTTTCAAACAGCGAGTGATCACCCAGCTTGTGAATCTAGGTGACCTTCTGTTTGAATACCTTGCAATGCAAACTCAGTTCCTCACAATTCACCCAAGCTGGCAGGGTTTGCTTTTACAAAAGTGACGATTGCTTTGATCAACTGAGAGCGCGGCCATGCGAGATCAAAGCTTGGAAGAAATTCAGCTTGTGCTGGAAACTGCATCTGAGTCTAGAAGCAGAAGCAATATTCTCTCTTTAATCTTACGTATGGTTAAACTGGCTTTTAGCTCCTGATATACTGGTGTTTCACAGTTTAACACAGTTTGTGTTTTTCATACATTCCCAGGACAGAAAACAACCTATCTAGTTAGGACTAACAAAATGGTCTTGACAAAGCAAAGTGACCTAAAAGCTATATTACATTTTTAAATCTGAAAAAGCAAAAACCATTCCTTTTTGTTTGAGAGGTTAAGGTCCATTTAAGGTTAGCCCTGAAATTCTAAGTTACAACGACATAATACATGTGACACATCTGCTGGTATTAACGTGTGTGTGTGTGTGTGTGTGTGTGTGTGTGTGTGTGTGTGTGTGTGTGTGTGTGTGTCTCCATGTCCATGCTCATGCTTGTCAGGGAATACCTGCCAGCATTGCTTTCTTTAGTCCTTCCGGGGTAAAGTTCTGTTTGGAGCTGCTGAAGAGACTGGTCGGACCACAGCTGGACCAAATAAAGGTAATAAAGGTTATTTTCTTAAAGGGATGTTGTAGTAGTAGTAGTAGTAGTAGTAGTAGTAGTAGTAGTAATGGTGGTGGTAGTAGTAGTAGTAGTAGTAGTAATAATAATAATAGTAATAGTAGTAATAGTAGTAGTAGTAATAGTAGTAATAGTAGTAGTAGTAATAGTAATAATAGTAATAGTAGTGGTAATAATAGTAGTAGTAGTAGTAGTAATAGTAGTATTAGTAATAATAGTAGTAGTAGTAGTAGTAAGAGTAGTAATAGTAATCGTAGTAGTAATAGTAGTAGTAGTAGTAATTGTTGTAGTTGTGGTAGTTGTTTTCATATATTGTGTGTTGGTGACATTGCAGTTAGACTCCAGTCCTGGTAGGTAACACTTCTGCAGAGTTCTTTTTCCTGCTCTAACACCTGATTTGACACACTTGCTAATTCAGTCCCTGCATGAGTTCAGTCTGGCAGGTTGAAACAGGAAAGCCACATTCTCCAGGGACTGAGTTTGACACCTGTGTTAATGTTCAAAGGCATGCTCATTGTACCATACTGCACATGAGCTTTGTGCTTCAGCACTTTTGAGGGAACTCGCCACTGTGTTTGTAGATACAAACAATTATATGATAATTGCTGAAATTATGTAATATCAAGTCTTGATGCCATAAATCTGAAGAAAAAACATCTTTTGAATAGAATGATGAGGCTGCAACCAGTCATAGTTTTAAATTTGTCATGTCTTAATTCTAAACTTGAGGAGCTACACTTGAATAAATAAGAACAATGTCATTGTGATTCATTACTCTTACATGGCACCTGTACTTGGGTGGTAATAGCTCCCCTTATGGATAATTTTCAACCTGCTAAATGTGAGTGAGCCAACTAAGTCAGTCAGTCAGTCTGTAAAACAAAGGCTAAACGAATGGTTGAAAATCCTGAGCCAGGCTGTTTGTGTGCTGTCCTTCAGTTTGCCGCTATAGGCCCCACCACTGCAGATGCTCTGGAGGCTGAGGGGCTGAGGGTCAGCTGCTTGGCTGAGAAACCCACCTCACAGCACCTCGCCAAGAGTGTCGTACAGGCCCTAAACACAGGCCCCTCAGACTGGTGACCTTTTGACCTGCCCCTGAATCAGCGGAGTCTGTCCAGATCAACATAGAAATTGATAAGTTTTGATTTAGCTTTCAGCTATTTTGATATTTAGGCAATCATTAGTTAAAGTATGCATGAGAAGGCAATCACTTAGACTAATATTTCCTAACCCAGTCCACGTTTCTGCTCAATCCCCATTCCCAACACATTCAGTGCTCTTGATTCCTTGGTTCAGGTGTACTTGGGAGCTAGGAAAGAACCTGGACTGCCTTTGAAATAAATTGATGTGTTTCTAATTTTAATACTCTTATTACAGAGAGAAATTGTCCTCCATGATAAGTTCTGTTTGTCTGTATGTTTCCTTTGATTTCTCCCCCACCCCCTGGCTTCAAAACAAAAGTGGTTTTAGCCTCCTGTACACAGACCTATAGAGTAATTTAATTGTTGACTAGAGAGCAGTTTGCAGTTCAAACCTGGTTAAAATGAAACCAGATATGAAAATCTACTGAATACGGTGCAGTAATATGCATGTAAGTTCTGTCAAGTTGTTAAAGTAACTACTGACATTTGCTGGTTTTTATCCTTTTTTTCCAATTAAAAGGAGTAATGTGCACACACATGCCCCTCCCACTTCTCCTGCGTCATGTGTATGGCTTTAAGAGGGAATGACCGGAGATTTAGCATCCTGTGTGACTTTTTGTACGTTTGGATATTGAATTTGAATAAAATTCAGTGCGAAAGCAGCGTCTAAAGAGTTGTTCTTTATGGGCTATTAGATTTGTCAAAGCAGCTGGGTTTGCTTTGAGTAAGGGGTTGTAAGGAGATAGACCGTCGCTTATAGGCGCAGGTGTGCTCGCAGCCAGGTGCGAGTCGCGTGGCCTTACACGCAGGTGCTATGTGCGCAAATTGTGGGTTTGTTTACTTGATATACAAATATAATCATGTGGGTTTGGTATTATCGCGTCGCATAATGACTGCAGTACATTTTATCTTAATGTGTACTATAATGTCGAATTATTTAGAATGGAGTAAAAGTATATGCGTGTGTACACTTCACACCAAATTGCAAGGGTGACGAGAGGGAGATTATTGACGCGGTGTTTGAATTGTTGTCTTTGGAGTAAACTTGAAAGACTATGCACGTGACATGGTCCCTTTATAAAGACTTGGCGAAGTGTGGCCCATGAACTCGCCATACTTAGCCACTGGTGTGCTGGAAGGCAGATGCGCGTTAACGATGCTGGTAACCACACAGCTGACCGTCCTTCTCTTAACGATCATCGGCTTGACTGTAACGGAGAAAATATTCCACAGTCGGGACCATTCCGACGTAGAGATTGCCCCGTCCCATCAAGCGGAGCTCATAACGGACAGAGACACAGCAGAAGTAAGAGTTTATACTTCCGTTTCACGACTTAACACGTAAAATAACGTTACCCAAAAGTTTTGTTTCAGCGTTTTGTGTCTTAGTTGTTAAACTGACACTCGCATAGTATTTAAAGCATAGTACATACCGCTTGCTTGTTTGAATAACGCTTAATTTTGTTTTGTTACTGACCAAGACAATAAATTGCCTTGCTCCATGTTAGCAATTTCTCCTTAAGTATGGATTCCTTAAGCCAGTGAACTCGGAGAAGGCTCAAAGCTCCAGCACCGACATGCCCACTGATGCTGCTATCTCCTTGGAGGACACTGTGGCTTTCGTCCAGGAGGGACCATCGTCATCTCGCTCTGGAACTCCAGAAAACAGTTCAGAGATATCAGATTTTTCTGAAGCTCTACGAGAGTTCCAGCGATTGTCCGGTTTACCTGTTACAGGTCTCCTGGACGACGCCACCAGAACATCTATGAACAAGCCAAGATGCGGCGTCCCAGACAAGGAAGAGAAACTGATTGAGACCCTGGAATCCAGCTTGATTGCACAGCAACTGAATGACACTTCTTTGCACAATGCTACCACCCTCAAACATTTCAACCATACACTGACCAACTACAGCACGCACAATGCAGATGTAACAAACGGCACCAACGACAACGCCACGGCTCAGCCCAGACCATCCACGCAGGAAAAGCGCCACCTAGCTGCGCCGGTACGTAAGATTAGGCGGAAAAGAGCTGCCGGCAAGTGGGGCCATATGGCTTTCTCCAAGAGCGTTCTCACATGGCGGCTCATCGGAGAGGGATACAGCACCCAGCTCTCCGTCGACGAGCAGCGCTACGTCTTCAGGTTGGCCTTCAGGATGTGGAGTGAAGTGTCACCTTTGGAGTTTGAGGAGAACTTATACTCACCCCTGGAGGAGATCGACATCAGACTCGGCTTCGGCACAGGTGCGACTCATTAAAGCAACAGCCTACATGACACTAACGTTTGAGGAATTCTAACAAGGCGTCGAAATGAACCCAGTGGGGATTATTAAATTAACTTCAGTTACATAATGCTAAGATTTTTTTTCTTTTGCCTTTTTTTAAATCTACGATTGATGTATTGTTTAGTGCCTCTGCAGAGCAATTTGTCATAAGATCATAGAAGTGTGAATCAGAGTGAGATTTCACAGTGTGAATTTTACTCCAGACCTTAAATCCTGTTTCAGATATAATAACTGATGGTTACATTAACTGTTCGGTTAACTAATTGGGCACTTTGTCAAACCTCACTGCTAGGTAACAGGAGGGTGGATTTGAACACTTTTGTTTGACACAAATTAAGGGATTACAGAATCCAGAACTGGGATTTGGATTTGAGGTCCAGAAATGAAGACATCTGGTGAAGACCTTTAATTAAGTCTGTTCGGGATTTCCTTCTATACTCATATGCAACCTTAAAACATGGTGCCTGGTTTTATTTCACTAATAAGAGTTCACCAGAGAAATCAGATATGCCGAGTTGGAGTGAATGCTTGTAGACTCTGCTTTTTTCTTTTCTTTTCTATAGAATATTGTCAGGATTCCCAGAACAGCCTTTAGTCTGCTGATTGTAGCAGATGTCTAGTGCTGTGGTAAAATAATAGATCATTCCATATAATTATAATCATATTACTGATTAGTCAGAGGGGGGGAATGCAACCTGTATTTCTGTAGATGGTAATGATTGTAGAGATAAGACACCAATTTCAAAAGAATAACCAAACACAAGAACCAACACTCAAATACCCCATACACCCATAACCACTAAAGAATGCTCTCTGTGGTATATAGCTATAGGTTAATTCGCTAACACTAATGTACTTTTTAATTGTTTTTGTGTCGCATCACTCAATTATTGATTTTATTATTGTTGTTGTTTTTTTAATTTTATTTTCCCTTTCTTTTATTTTGAACCATTGTTGGTATTTGCTTGTGTTAGCACATGTCGTCCTTCCAGGCAATTCATGAATTATTACCACCAACAAAGTCTTACTGGTGCTCCAGTAGGGCGGTGCTGGGGGGGTTCACTTCCATGTCTCATGCAGAAATACCTTTTCTAATTCTCTCTTGCTCTCTCACTAGGACGGCACCTTGGCTGTGTGCAGCGGTTCGATGGGGCAGGGAGAGAGTTTGCTCATGCATGGTTTCTGGGTGACATCCATTTCGACGATGATGAGCATTTCACGGTCCCTAACACAGGTGATGGGATCAGCCTGCTTAAGGTGAGATTGGCAATCCAACAGACCTATATAACAGTTATTACAAACCAACCCAACCCAGTGCAATGTCCATTTTTTCCATAAATTTTGTTTTTACAAAACAATAGAGCAATATTTAATTTGACACATGGAGGAATTGTAATAATAATTTGACTCACTGATTCTCCTAATTGTCCCGTGTTGCTTCTTGCTCAGGTAGCAGTGCATGAGATCGGCCATGTGCTGGGACTGCCTCATGTGTACCGCACAGGGTCCATCATGCAACCAAGCTACAGACCCCAGGATTCCACCTTTGAACTCGACTGGCTGGACAGGAAGGCTGTTCAGTACCTCTATGGTAGGAGCACTGAACTAAAACACATGACTTAAAGTTTAGTGTATATCTTGTTGTTGCACATATGATGCAAATTGTCAGCTAATTGCCAATCTATGATGGTTTAAACATGTTCAAAAGTCCCTAATCAGGCATGTTGGAGCAGGGAGATTGCTGCTGTATGCAGTGCTATGGTCCTGCAGAGCTGGAGTTTAAGTGTGCACACCCTTCAACTGTTCCTCCTTGTTCAGGGTGGGTGGGAGGGTGGGTGAATGGAGACAGTCATTTACTCTCCTAACAACACAGGTTTATATTAAGTCCAATGAAAATATTAAATAGTTCACAACTATTACAAAATATCATTAATATTAACATAATGTTAATAACTAACATTAGTCTAGAATTTAAGAGTGTATGATATGTCAGATATTGTTTTCATCTGTTGAAATTTTATAGAAATACCATTGTTTTATGGGATTTGGTTTATTCTTTGAACATCAGACAGCAGACATGGGGACATTTATAGCTCTTTTGCATGGCACCATACATCTGCTGTCACTCAGTGTCAGTTTAACAGACAGATCTGGCAAACGAGTGACTGTTCCCCAGTTTCTCCTTTCAGGCTTGTCAGTGGCAAACACAGAGCAGTGTTTCCCTCCCCACAAGCATGCTCCCTCCCCAGCACATGTTGGTGTCTTCCTGCTCCTGACACCTGACTCAGCTCAGCAGGCAGTTAACCAGCCTTATGTGGATTTAAAATGGGTGTGACGGAGCAGAGAGGAACACTGCAGAGCAGGGGAACTGGCAGCACCAGCGCTGGGAAAACCTAATATAGAACATGACCGTAATTGACTGGATCCTAGTCTTCAAAGGTCCTTTTTGTGTCTTGTTTAAAGGGTTTCTGGAATATAGAAAGCAGTGACAGAGTCTGGGTGCATGTCGTGTGATATTTCTATCATGACTGGCATAACATTTGCAGTCAGAGGATCAAAGTCTCAGGGAAATAATGTGCTAAAAAGTATTTAAATGTCAAACCATTTGATAGTTTAGTATATGATGGTGAAATATAAATATCTGAAAATCTATAAACTCTCCTTTATCTGAAGACCAGCAATACACCTTTAAACTAATAAATAGTCTCTTACAAGCAACAATTACAACTTCTATTATGAGGATGATAAAACTCTTATCAAAGGGGTTTTTTTTTTTTTTAAATGTTTTATCAGCACACTCACATCAGCGGCAGCGTAATTAATGTTTTATTATGGAATGAGATTTAAAGCCTGGAAAAAAAGTCATCTCCCAGATTGCTATTAGAAATCTGTCGAGATGACAATTCATTAAAGATAATAATCACTTTTCTGTGAAATCGCAATCATAAAACATCAATTACAGAGCAAGCATCTCTCAGCAAAGCACCCGCCATCATATCCATCAGCCTTTTAATTTGACGTGGTTGGAAGGTTCATTACCAGTAGCTAGGCCTAATGTCCATGGCTGTTTATATGCTGACGCTGGAAGTGAGCTGTAAAAAGCTGTTGAGTGTCTTTAAGAATACGGTGCCCTGTTGTAATCATCTCCAAATTAGTTATGAAGATCACAATAAAAATCCAAAAAACCCTTGATTTTCACAGTGAGAAAGTTAGAAATAATAATAACGCATGAAGGAACACTAACCTCCCCCACCTCTCTCTCATTGGTTCCCTCATCTCTCACTCTCAGGGGGTTGTAAGGGTAGGTTCAGCACTGTGTTTGACTGGGTAAGAAAAGAGAGGACCCAATACGGTGAAGTGGTGGTCCGTTTCAGCACCTACTTTATGCGTGACGACTGGTACTGGCTGTATGAGAACCGGAACAACAGAACCCGCTACGGCGATCCAGTTTCTGTGCGGGTTGGGTGGCATGGAATCCCACCTGCTGGTGTGGATGCCTATGTTCACGTGTGGACCCGCAGGACAGATGCAGCGTACTTCTTTAAAGGTAAACTCTGTCATTAAAGACTCTGGTGGCAAGGATTAAGATGTGTATTATAATGTGCAATATATACTGCCAAGGAGGCAGACACACATTAAATCTGAGTCACTGAATAATTGCAAAAATTCGCATTACCCTCCTGAGACTTGAACTACGTGGTTCTGTGTATTTTAAATAGTGCTGCTGGTAACTAGTTGCGCCTGATGACTATGGAAACTAAGTAATGTCTTGGAAGAGGAAGTAGTTTATAAGAAAGTTATGTGCTCATATGAGGATAGTGGATTTCACCTTGAACATGCCTGTTGCAGGTGTAAAGTACTGGAGGTATGACAATGAGAATGATCAGGCCTTCTCTGAGGACCCCGATGGCCAGCACTACCCTCGTCTCATCTCGGAGGGCTTCCCTGGGGTCCCTGCCCCCATCGACACAGCCTACTATGACAGGAGAGACGCACACATCTATTTTTTCAGAGGCTCGATGGTGAGAGCTGATTGGCTGCTTTGGCTGCATGTTATAGCTGATTGGCTGCATGTTCTAGGCAAATATATATGAGAATGGAAGCCATGGAAACTGACAAGGCATTAGGAAGCAATGGGTCAGAAGTAACCAAAGACAAAAAAGTGCAGTGGACACATGAAATATTGTCACTTACAAAATTGAGCAATTATGTAAATCGCTCTGGATAAGAGCATCTGCCAAATGGCGTAAATACAAAATTATTGAAACAATCAGTTTTTGACTACAAAACTACAGTATAATCATGAATTATATTTATCCAGGTTACAAACACAGTTATTGGTAACAATGTTAGTTATTTTTTTACTTACAGGTTTATAGGTTTGATGTCAGAGCTAACCAGCTAGCTGCAGGTTCACCCAGGAAGATAACGGAGTTATTTCCCCCCATTGCCAGGGGTGACCACCCTGTCAGCAATCTGGATGCAGCCTACTTCTCCTACACGCACAATGCACTCTTTCTGCTCAAGGGCACCTCCTACTGGCGAGTGGTGGGAAACAGAGATCATAGGTTGAAGGCTTCACTACCCCACAATGGCCTGTTGCCTAGGAGAGAGGTGGACCAACAGTGGTTCGATATTTGTGATGTTCACGTCAGCACTCTAAAGACCTTTCGCAGGTGATGGCAGAGGCTGTTGCCTCATCCAAGTCATAATGTGAACCTTATTCACCCATGCTACCCTACCCCTTAAGAAGAGGAGAGAACAACACTTAAAAGTGGCCATGGCCAAGTGTAGGCTTTTTTGTAGCAGTGCCCTGACAGTAGAACGTATTAAAGATAACAGGTCAGTGCAATGAAGTCCTTTTCAGACCCTGTAGAAAAATGTTTTTCAATTCTGAAATTGGCACACTGTGCTAAATCTCACAATCTCATCAACAACTATGTGAGACAATGCCGAAAATGTCTTATCCCCTGGTTATCACCAGTATATGAACAGTAATGGGGAGATTTCATGTACCAAATTTATTTCAACGAAAGAACATTTGATACTGATCTGGCAATTTAGTTTTGCAGAAGCATGAATCTCCACCACAGACATGTATAAAAAACATACAAACATAAATTAAAAAGTCTTTCCTCCATGTTACTGAGCCATTATATTCCAGTCAGAGGAACAACCCTCCGTCTGAAAGCCCTGAATGGATTTTACTCTGAATATAGTTCAGTTTGTAAAGTCAATTTTAGCCAGTCATTAGGCATAGCAAGGTCATTTAGCAGTTGAGTGAGTGAGTGAGTGAGTTTAAACCCTGCAGAACACTGACATAATGGTGGGCATTCAGGGATGTGTCTACTTGTCTTATAACAATGACAATACAAACTCAAACATTCTAGAATCAGAGTTCCACAATAGGGTTTGAACAATCCATTTCCCCCACCTATTTGAGTTTTTCTAGAATATTAATATGCTGAAGAGATGTATTTATGTATAGTCTGGTTTTATGCATAGTTTTATTTATTTACATACTGTATCTAATTTTACATGGGAAAAAAAAATCAGTATTTGTTTACCGTTTGTTTGAATATCTTTTGATTATATTGTTGGATTTGCATTAGGATGCCTCAACAATAAAATTGCACATGCCAGGATAAGTCCCACTGAGTTGAATTATATTCAGTGCTGAAGGAGTATCCTTTATTTCCCAGGACTTTAGATTTTTTAAAGAATTTGCATAAATGTATGTGTGTTCAAGGCTGGGTTGAAAATTGCCTTAAAACTGTAGCAACATTATTTGATGATAATTACAATAATCCCAGATTTGCATTATTAAACTGAATTTGCTGGCAGTAGATCTCCAGAAGCAGCGGTGAACCTAAACTGCTTGTTTGTTAGAGTGATCATGCATAATACTGGGATTTTTTTATTGTATGGTATGATGTGTATATATTGTGCGATGTGTAGAAGTATGCATAACTGCATGATGTTACTGAGTGGCATGTGTGTGTTGCAGGATAAGAGTGTGTTATGGCATGGCAATATGCTTCATTATAACCTGTAGTTTTGTGCATATGTGTTACAATAATGTGTGTGGTACCACATGCTAACATGTTCTGCGATTGTGCTTGATGATATACTCTAAATGACTCTGCGTGTCAATAAAGCCCTGCGGTAAGCCAAGTGGATTTAGTCTTGTTGACATCATGAATTAATTTTCACCGTGCGTGCCGAGAGAGGCACACATGGATTTATACAGCAGGAATGAATAGGAGGCTGGAGTATGGTTTCTGATGTCCAATTTAACTGCTTGAAATGAACAGAGGCTGCCAGAGCAGACATCGATCCAGGAGTCGATACGCGATTTGAGTGCCCCTCTTTCCATTCACTCTCTTCATCAGAACAGATTAAGCTCCTGGCGCTCTTTCAAATAACCTTCCCCTGTGCTTGAGGCATACCATGGGCTTTATTAATAAACTGAAGCAAAAAAATCAATGACAAGCAAAATCACAAAATGGCCCTGTAAGAGGCGACACAGAGAAAAGATACAATAATTTACAAAAAGTTCACGTGTTCAAATTTTTTTTACCCCTATTTTTTGATGCTGGCATTCTCTGTCTCTCCTCTTATCATAAAATTAGATGAAACATTTTTTTTCTTTCCTTTAGAAAATGCTCTTGTACCCTTGTCATCATTGCTCAAGTCACAGACCCAGCAGTGTGTCTGTATACAGCTTTATGTATCTGCATGAAAGTGCTGGCAATGGACTACTCATATTGTAGTCCAACTCATTCCAGGGTGAGGTGAGATGAATGTGGAGTGGTGCAGTTCACTCCTGGAAGACTGAATACTAATGAGCAGAGTTCCAGAGAATAACAGACTCATCTTTACAGGCCTGCTCCCTTCCAAGCCGTGCTTAAGGACTGCAGTTTTAGTCTTCTATAGGACAGATAACGCTTTCTATTTGATTTGATCATTTTTCTTATTGTAATGATAGACACCCTCTCTTTGCAGTTACCAAGTTTACTATTTGTATAAAAACACTGTTAAAAGGTGACCATCAAGCACAGATGTTTCTCAAATCATAAGTCGGCTTCTTGATTTAAAGACTAGGAAGTGTGATGCAGTTTAGTTAGCAAGCTAAGTGTCTCAAAATCTATAGTATAAACAAACATGGTACCATTTTCTACTTATCTCTAGCAACCCCCAACCCTGATCCCCAAAATATGTCATTAAAGAAATAGATATCTGTTGAACAAATCCTTAGTACCATTTTGTTTTCTTTCATAAACCTGCACTGACATATCGCCTCCAAGGACTAACTTTAAATGTGCTAAGATTTGCACTGTATTGGACATATTCTTGAAATTCATGTATTGTTGGTTATTGTCTGGTCCTGTGTATGGTCCATGTCATATGTAATACTGTAACCCAGGGAAACACTGTTTTATTTGTGCATATTGAAACAGTCTTTGACTTTGGCTTCAACTTTGAGTTTTAGAGCAGTTGAATACTGGAATGGGTCACTGCCAGCCTTGATGAGATTCACTGGATGTGTTTCCAAACATTCATTCACAGTGTGTCACCAGCCTCTGCTACATTTATCACTAATGTCTGTGTGTGGCATACATGCGCAGACACACACATACACACACATTTATAAGAGGTGAGTGTCAGTGCCAACATAAGCTGGTGACCCAAGTGTGTGTGTTTTACACTGCTCTTCTCGTGAATCTTTAAGGTCATTGTCATCCCTGTCTGAGCCTCTATAGTCATGTATGTCCTTAGCAGAATCATCACACTGTCATAACTTAAGACTGGAGAAGCTTTTTCTGAGTTTCAGTAATGTGGATTTATGTAAAGACTACTTAAAGACATTGGATAAAACAATAGATCATCATAGTCTTACAACTGAGCACATGTCAAAGTGCTTAGAGACTGGAGAATCAACACAGTAGTACTACAAATCCTAAGCCAAGCTCTACAAACACTGGAAAACTATAGCGGTCACTACTGAAACAGGCTGATGGACTTCTTCTGACACACATATACACATACAACTTCTTCTGACACACATATACACATACACAAATACAAAGCAGTTCAAAGCCTTATACACTTATACACTGCCTCTACTCTAATGCTAATCACTGTACGAGTAAGCACAAAATTGACTTCAGACACGCACACAAGAGTAACCATATTTTCACACACACACACACACACACACATACAGAGAGAGAGAGAGAGAGAGAGAGAGAGAGAGAGAGAGAGAGATTTAAAATGAGCAGTCTCCAGGGTCACATTGCCCTTGATGTCCTCAAAGGTTCAGTTGTATTTAATCTGTCCTTGTGTTTTCACACAAATGACCCGATGTTGCATCTCCTTACCCTGCGTTTGCTGCAACTGAACTTTAAGAACCACATTTTAGCTTTGCAGATCTCATCACATTCCCAGCCCACACATCCAAAAATACACACACACACACACACCAGGCACATGTGAATTAGATTAATGATAGCTCTGTGAAGTCATGCCATGTCAAAGTGCACAACACTGTTTCTCAGCTTCATGTGTGGGATGGAAAAGGTAGTTATTATACAGCCATTCACTGCTGATTTGGAACTGCATGGACCCCAAGCTGCAAAACAGATATAAGAGAAACACTGTTTATCTGTGTCTTGGTTTGGAGATCTGAAAAACTACTGTTTAAAGATAGACAGTAATCAATACCATCTACTAGAGGTTCATATGATCGTCTGTACTGCCTTATCTGAGCAATAACTGCATGCTAGTTACATTATCTACAACTACTTTCTATGATGCCATTCAGTGAGACAATGATCGTATTAAAGACGTAAAGCAGTATTTGCGGCAGCCAGCAGAGGGCAAGCCTTATACGTCTAAATTCATTTTTGGCTTTTCCTTACAGGAAACGGACCGTGTCACATTAGTTTATGTATTATTTAAGTTTTTGGGTTTTTTTTTTTTACTTAAAATGATATATTCTTATGTTAAACATCCATACGAATACAAAAAAGTCTATACTTATTAAAAAAAAGAGGTGGCAACTTTGAATGCTTTATAGTATTGTGTCAGTTTAGGTTTAGGTAATTCTTGTTTCTGGCAGGATCTCGGTTTAAAGGTATTTCTGGACTCTGTTTGTACTAGCTAAGGATACTTTTCTTAGTAGACAACTAAGCACTTCTGTAAATCGTTCTACATGTATGTGCCTTCATGCAGTTCCCTGTGCTCCTTACACGTTATTTCAGACTCCATTAGGTCCCTTTAGCGCGTTTCTTCCTTTTGAGCGCGCGCCACTTCACGCACGAGCTCAGTAGAATGAACGAACATATGGTCACCCTTTTATGCTTCAGCTGGTCAACTAATTTAGGGTTGCTGCAGGTAATTATGGGAGATGTTTCCTCCTGTCGGTGCTGTCATTTTATAGTCATTGATAATTGATCCATCATTTCTATTACAGACAACTTTACGCCTTTTCCGCCTCTCTCAGTCCACGTATGTGTGATAAGCCAAATTAGGAATCACAGCGTGTGGTGTTCCTTTGGAAATTCCCGCGATCACACAGAAGGTAGAAAATTCAAGGTACTTTCCTCTGTCTGTCTTTTCTCTCTCTCTTGGCACTTTGTCAGTATGACCCTGGCATGGCCTTCGGTTGGTCTGGGATGTTGGCTACACCTACATCTATACCTATGGAATATATGGTATTAGAAGACTATTAGCTAACACGGAGAAATCGTTTAGGGTTTTTTTTTTTTTTCGTGTCAGAGTGTTCTAATTAGCCCATCATGACCTCACATTATTATATCATATAAATTAACAAAGCCACGAGTAAATGAAACATGTGCATACTATTCTTGTGCATGCTATAATTCTATTTTCAGAGATAATACATTTTATTCCATTCAACTATTTATTCTATTTTAATAACATGATATTTTCTTTAATGTGTGTGTGTGTGTGTGTGTGTGTGTGTGTGTGTCTGTGTGCGAGAGAGAGAGAGAGATGTATTCAGTGAATTGCACTGAAATGCTTCCTGTGTCTGAGGTGTTGTTCAAACTGAGATACGAAATAAGTCAGCGAAAGGACTTCAGTACTCTGAGATCTGTGTGTGAGTTCGTGTTTGTGTGTATGCATGCATGTGTAAGTGAGTGTGCAAAAAGGTTTATCCATACTAATAAATGCTGTATTCCGTCTCAGTTTAAAGTCGGATTTGGAGGTGAAGGTTGTTCTGGGATTCCTAAGCGTCTCTGAGCCACCATTCCCCCGACTTGTACACCATCATTAATATTCGCTGTCTGTCTTTCTCTTTTCCTCTCCCTTTCTCTTTCTCCACCTCCTTTTAGAGAGGCTGTGGAATTAAGGGAGAGGAACAGTGACAGGTGTGCTCCATTCTGCCATAGTGCCTCATTTCAGCATTCAAATCAGTATTTCAGCAGCATCTTTAGATGTTCCCCACCTACAAGTTTACATTAGCAGATCTTAAGCTCCACGCTGACACCGCTTTTTTGCATTTGCTGAACAGCAGTAAAACATTTTGTCTGATTTTTTTTTTGTGTGTGTGTGTGTGTGTGTGTGTGTGTGTGAAAGATGCACACTGTTCTGTCTCAAAGCAGCAGGGAGAGAACGAATACATGGCTATTGCTGTTCCAAGGTGGAGGTGAGCTTGTAGATGATGTTTCTATTGAACACCAGTGTGAAAGTGTGAAGCTTCCTCTCGACTGAAGCCTGAGGAGTTGTCTTTTACCCACACATACAAAGTGTTAACAGAGGGCTATTTAATTATTTTAAAAATATGTAAATAAAAATAATGAACTTGGTTGCTATATCAATATAAAACAGATTTTACACCGCATTACACCAGGATGGAATTTAGTAAAAGACCTAGTATGTTGGTTGTGCCCAGGCTGAGACTGGGCTGATTTGACATACAGCTATCAAAAAAGTGACTAGTGACCTTTGTCCTAGGCTTTACTCAACACAAAACTCTGACATTCTGCTGGTGTCATGTTGACTGACAGCTCAGACCGAGGGAATGAAGGAGTGTGTGTGTAGAGAGGGGAGTATTTATGTGTCTCTGGATGTGAGTGTGTGTGTTCATATGTGCATATACCTGCAGATGTATGTTTGTATTTGTGAGTGAATGCATCAGTCGCACACTCCCATCTCTGACTCTTAAAGAAGGACCTATAGCAAGTATTTCTCCATTTCTGTGCATATGACAACACTCAGCACTGATAACAACATAAGTGGAAAACCGGTGAAGCCGTAGAAGACCTGCTGACTTAATTTATTATGCACGTAATGAATATATGTTTGTGTGTGTGTGTGTGTGTGTGTAATATGTGAGAAAGATAGCTAGAGAGAGAGGAGGAGGTTGGAAACAAAGTTATGCACTACATTTCTTTTAAAGAATTTGTGAAATGGGATGTTTCAGACAAAAGTCCCTTATCAGTTGTGCCAGCAAAGTGCTTCTGAAGCTGTGGGAGGTGAACTAGTTGATACTGAAATTTGAAGATGTTTAAAGTGTAACATTTATTCCAGGGGAATCCAAATATTCTAAAACATCTTGAAATTTGAATATCAACTGGTTCACCTCCCATATCTTCAGAAGCACTTTGCTTCAGAGGTTATTTGCTTGCACAGCTGATGAAGTATTTCCATCCGAAGTGAACTCTGAAATCGTTAAACGACATTGTGATTCTTAAGAAAGTTTGTGACCTAGTGCTTTGCACCAGAATTTGACACCTCAATGTAATATATAATGCAGAATTCAAGATATGGCTTTAGATTGCATTGTTTTGGATGTCATCTGAAAAAGGGCCATGTTTGAAAGAGCTAGAACATTCATACTAGAGTCTACACTGCATATACAGTATTCAACAGAAGTGAGTACACTCTGTACAATATCAATTAAATGTCAAATGATTCAAAACAGTATCACCTCTTAAGAACTGCATTCTTTCAAAGTTCACAAATAGAGCATTTTCTCAAAATTACAGATAAATACTTTAGAAAGACTATATTGAAAATACAGGCCCCAAAGTAGAAAATCAGTACAACAATAGTGTATATACTTGTGATCACCGACACACCAGTTAGAAAACCCATGATCACTGAAAGAAATTTGAGTACACCCGTGTTTTCCAATTAGCCTAACTGCATAATTAGTTCTGCATGGTTATTAAATGACCTTTGAACAGCAGAACTTTCTGAAATTTTGGAGTTATGGGTTGTGTCTATGTGCATGTCTGCATTAAGGCCCCACATAGAAAATAATTCCCAGAGGTGTTGAAAAATCTGTGAAAGAATACAGGAAGATCTGTGACCAATTAATAATTAGTCAAAATAGTTGCAGCAGTAATCAGAAGGTGTAGAACCAGCCATAGCACTAACCAAAACTGTAGAAGCTGTCTTGGACTTGATGATGCCATGGATAGTCCGCTACTTGCACAGTCTAGCTCTAAAAAACACAGGGGCAAGTGCTTGGCACAGGGGCTATCAGTGAAAACCAGAGTTTATGGCAGTGCAAAGGACAGTGCAAAATGGCATTCTCTATGGACGACAAGCAATAAAAAAAATCCTTGCTTGCTCATTGGCACAAAACTGCCAGATTAAACTTTGCATGAAACATGAACATGGCAAGAAGCCTGGAGAATATTGGGAGCACATTCTTTGGTCAGATGAGATCAAGATAAACTTTTTCAATACAGATGGGGTCCAACATGTTCTGCGTAAACATGGCCAGGACTACCACAGTGAATGTACAGTCCCGACAATGAAGCACGGAGGGGGGAGTGTAATGATATGGGGCTGCATGAGTGCAAAAGGTGTTGGCAAGATGACATAGATGGTACCATTAATGCCTGTGGATATACCATAATGCTGGCTAACCAGATGACCCTTATTTGCCAGAAGCTTGGCAGAAGAGGAATATTCCAGCATGATAATCCAAAGATCACTGCCAAAATCACACAAGTTTCTAAAGATGAAAAAAGTGAAAACTATCACCTTCCCAAGTATGCTGCCTGCTTGAATCTAATAGCACCCCTTTGGGACATTTTAAAATGAAAGGTAGGGCAACACCACCCCTCCACGAAAGAGCAGCTGAAAAAATGGTCTCTGAAGAACAGCAGGACATCTCTCAAATATCTGCAACCGTGGTATCCTCCATGCTGAGGGGAACTGAGTGTCATCAAAATAAAGATGAACATACAAGGAATTGGAAAAAAAAGGTTTGAATCTCAGTAGTGAAAGATGTAGTGACTGTTGTACTGAGTTCCTACTGTGGGGCCTGTATTTGTAATATAGTAAATCCAAACGCTTTAATTTTACATAAGAACAAATACGCTACTGTTAAACTTAGAAGTAATGCAATTACTGTAAAGTGATCCAGTTTTGATTCATTTGACATTTAAGTGATCTTGCACAAGAATGTACTTACTACTGTTGTATGTGTAATTACACATGTCATTCTTTACATGTTTGTTTTTACTGTCTGCATGAATTAACCTTCTTGAACCCCTTGTATTGCTTTCAGCTATGCTATAAGAAAGGGGGACAGGACAGAGGGGAAGACAACAGGGACCAGGATAATGACAGACACAGGGACGGGCACACTGATGGGAAGGGGAATAGACATAAAGGGAGACCATGACATTAACAGGATTATGACTAACTGACCCCAGGGGAAGGGTAGGTGGAGGTCCCATTAATGGCCAGAAGGGGAAATGCTGACCCACCCGGCGCTGGCTGGGGTTTCACAAGTCCAGGAAGGAACGCCTGTTGCCTGCTTGGGCGGCGAAGGCACCTCTGTCTTCCTGGCGGATGTGCCAGGGAGTGCTTCTAGCTATGACTTGTCAGATGACCCGCCCACTACTGGCTCAGGCGCCATAGAGACCCCCGCCGTCCTGGTGGGGTGCTGTCCTGGGGGGGGTGGCACGTGCCAGATGACACTTTGCACCTTCTTAGAGTCCTTACGTGGAAGTGTAGGGGCTCTAGAGCGGTGTGCACCCTTCGTAGGCTCGGGCACAGGTGAGGCTTCCACCTCCATGCAGGAGGCTGCGGAATGCTCTGATTCCACATCCAAGAGAGCCTCCAGGGGAAGTTCCTCCATGCTTTGATGAAAGGCAACCGAGTGATCGGAGCCCGCATTGGAGCATGAGTCACAGTAAAACTTCTGGCCTTCAGCATAGCTCTCCGCATTCTGGTCCATGGAGGACTAGTTGACTACCTTAGTGTAACGGTGAGCAGTAAAGAGGCGAATGCAAGCTCGGAGAAGAGTGAGATTTATTAGGGGCAAATCCAAAGTCATGGGCATTAAGGTAATCCAGGGTCAGTTTACCAACACGAAGAGTACGAAGATACATGACCAAGGGCTAGTTTACACGAACAACTACACACAAATGGCTAGAATGGAACACTCGGAGGCTTGAGTAAATGATGGCAAGAATTAACTATAGGCTAAGAAAAATAAACACGACTTATATACATTCAATGAACAGCCAACACACGGAACCAGATGGTTTAAATGTATGAACTAATTAACTCTAAACCAGACACAGGTCAAAGTAATAACAGCCGTGGAAAAACAGACGAGGGGGTGGAGAAAATAAAACCAAGGAACGAAACAACTAGGAAGTAAAGGAAAACAGAGACACGACAGGGAAACCACGGAAACAGGGATGCCAGGAGGGTGGCCATTCGTAACAGCTTCCGACCGTGAATCCCCTGGATCCTCTGTTAACCCCTCTGGATACCCTTCCTCCTCCAAGCAGGGACGGAGTGAGCCGATTTGGAATACAGGTTCCACTTCCGGGCAGTGACAGAAGAAATCCTCTTTGAGGACAGGCTCTACTACACAAGAGGGATCGGGACAAGTACAGCCTCTTTTCTTTCCCTACTTCTTCTTTGCAAAGGGATGGGAGAGTCACTAGTATGGGGGCTGTCAAGGGAGGTGCTAGTGGGAGGCTTTGGGTCACTATGAGGGGCTTCTATTCGGGCTTTCCCTACCTCCTCTTCTTGGATGAGCCTCTGCAATTCCTTGCTCATGCAGGTCAGCCTTGCATCCCCCATACTAGTAGTGTCCCCCCCGAGGTATGCGCCTAGTATGTCGGCATACACGTGAGCTGCACGTCTCTTGCCCTCACGTGCCTGCTCGGTGTCCTCAGGGAGCAACATCAAGTACTCTAACCCCACGAGCAGACCTCATAACGGACAGGAGGCTCGCTGCATCCCTTGGCAGTCGATGTTTCTGCAATGAAACGTGATGAGGGAGTGGGATGCCAAGGCAAGTCTCTGTAACAAAGAAGTGTTGATTTACAGCACAAACAAAACCAAAACCAAAAACACGATAAACAGAACAAAATACACTAAACCACAACAACGTAGCAAAGGGCAAAACCAGAAAGCATTCGCGTGATGCATTACGTGTAATGTACATGGGGTCAAACACCGACAACATAATAACGGGTTTAAATACCTGTGCTAACAACGTACATAACTAAGAAAAGGTGAGACATGATCACTTAGCATGGTAGGGGCATGACGGTGGACATACACGGGGAGGAGTCTAGATTTTATTTAATCTAGCTAACCTAGCTAGCTAGCTGTTTATCTAGGTTTTAACAGCAATGTAAAGCAATTATTAAATCATTTTAACATCTCAGAAATATTAACAAAATTCTATTTTTTAAAAAAATAAAAACAAGACCTTGAGAAACTTGACTAAAATTATGGTCTCCTCACTGGCCTTCCTAAAAAACACTGTCACACAAGTTCTGGTCATTCAAAACTCATCTGTGAGAGCTCTTACTAGAACCAAAAGAATGGAACACATCTTAATCTTAAACTCATTAAAATCCAGAATGAAAACCTATCTATTTGATCTTTCAATTAGCCTTCACAATGTTTTTAGCCCTCAGGGGCAATATTGTACTGCCATCTTTTATCTGTGATTTTATGTACTTTATAACTTTTATTAAACATTTATACATTCAACTCAACTTTATATAAAGAGGTAGTCAAAATTGCAGTGAAGTACACAAGGTTTCCAGAAAGTAACCCTTTATTAGCTGTGCAAGTAAAGTGCTCCATTTTACCTGTAGGAAATTCAGAAGCACTTTGCTTGTACAGCTGATGAAGGGTCTCTCCGAAATGTCCTGGTTTGTTTGTTTGTTTTGGAAACTTTGTGTACTTCACTGCAATTTTAACTCTCTCTACATATATATATATATATATATATATATATATATATATATATATATATATATATATATAGAGAGAGAGAGAGAGAGAGAGAGAGAGAGAGAGAGAGAGAGAGTTGGTTTTGTTTTTTTTACTACAGCACACTGCAGATACTCCATAAAATCTTATATATATGAAAATAAACTCCATAAACACTGAGGATAACACTAGAAGCCTATAAGCTAACTCAAAGACAATTACCCAGGTCACCATAAAGTGTGGCACACCATAAAGTGTGTGCCCACTGCTGTTCTCTATGACCTGCATGGTCTGAATCCTCTCAGTCAGGTCATCAGTAAGAGTTTGGCTGGAGAAGTGTAGTCAGCTGATAGCAAAGAGGAAAAGTGATTAGGACTGAACTTCCACAAACCCATAAAACAGACCTAGAGGACAGCAAGAAATACCTGGGGATTCTCCAATCACATAGGAATCATGAGGCAGCAAATGAGAAACTCAGTAACATCTAAGGATCTCCACAGGTTAAGGCAGGTCCTCAAGAGTCATTTTAATAGGAACAATAAGATCAAAGCCATAAACATTATGCCCTGCCAGTCATCAGATACACAGCAGCACAATAAGACAACCAAGAGAAGAACAAGAATCTGCCAATGTGAAGACTATCAAATTCCCCACATTGCGTAGGACACTCAAGCCAAAATCCAAAGCATGTAAGCCAACCAGAATGACAGGGGAAAGGGCCTTCAAAGTGTAAGATTCACTGTCCAGGGTGAGACACAAAACATCCATGTATATATCCAAGCAAAGAACCCTAAGGGAGAGAGCAAATGTAATGATGGTGAGCAAATGTATGGCAGGATAAGCCCTTCTATGGAATGTACCACTGATATTCCACTGACATTCCTCTATGAAATGTACCACTTATTGGCTGTCAAAAGACAATCCTACACATGTCTGGAAAAGACAGGATTGAAGGACTACAGAGCCACTAATTATGACAAGATCAAGCATTAAGCACTAGGTTTATCCAAGCAGGTTCATATCACACCAGAGAAGACCCAAGATGTAATATAACCCTGCTTTAATTGATTTTTTATCACACTGAGAGACACAATCAAATGGCGAGGCTCATATACATGAACACATGCAAGGAATACAAGCTGGACGGCCCCAAGTCCAAATGGGAAGAACTGCAGTGAATGGTGGAGAAAAACATGGCTAAGATCCTGTGGGACCTCCAAATCCAGACAGATGGTGAACCACCAGACATTGTGATCCAAAGGAAGAAATATGAGAAGTTGGAAAACTACAAGGTACTGAATGAAAAAAATAGAGAGAATGTGGAAGGTTAACCACAAGGTTGTCCCAGTGATGATAAGGGACTCCGGGTGGTGTTCCCTAAACTGGACGACTGGCTCCAACAGATCCCAGGAATGAAAATGACATTTTTCAGTATAATGTTTAGTAGTATAGTGCGTGCTGCCACACTGAAAAAATTGTTCAGGAATGCTTTGAAGAACATGACAAAATGTTCAAGATGTTGACCTCCAAATTCCCCAGATTGAGCATGTGTGTAATGTGCTGGAAAGACAAGACTGATCCATGGAGGCCCCACCATGCAACTTACAGGACTAAAAGTATCTGATGCTGCCTTGGTGTCAGATACAACAGCACACCTTAAGAGGTCTTATGGATGCCATGTGTCAGAGCTGTTTTGGCAAGACGAAGGGCTGTATGAAGCTGGTGAGTTTAATGTTATGTTTGATTGCTGTATAACTTAATTGTTATCTGTTTAACTTAAGAAACTTTCTAAGGCCACACATTTTTTCTTACTACATTACATTATCAAATTTTTGATGTATGTATTTATCTGTATACATACATATTTACATACCTATCTGTTGTGTCTGCCTCTGATTCCTTGGTTTTATTGTTTATTGTTAACCTTTTTTGGCTCCTCAACAGGACTAATTGTCCATGCAGACACACACACACCTACCCACCCACCCAAACACACCTACACACAGACTTACACACACACCTGAACACACACATATAGGGGGTGGACACTGCAGCATATGCCTATTCTCTTGTGGTCAGTTGTCCTCCTTTTTGTCTTCTTCTCTCGCTCTTACATACCTCCCTCTCTTCTCTTCTGTGCCTCTCCCCTTGCATTTACTTATTCTATATATGTGTGTGTGGTATGGAGAGTTTGGCAGTGGTCTGTAGGAGGAAAGGAAGCTGTTCTGTGTCCTAAACATCAGTACCGAATGACTTCCAGGATCCATTTTTTTAATTTCAGTGTTTTATTATCTGCTGTAATTTGCATGTTTAGGTGTTTCTTCAGACAATTATGAAGGTTTATTCATTATACTTAAGCAGCTAAAAAGCATTTGGTAATTTTTGTTAACATATATTACAGCATATATAATAATATATATGAACGTGGTGAAGACTTATACTGCCCAGACAAGTATAAATGCCTAAGTGTGAATCTCTGCTGTGTTATTCTAATGTACGTGTGAGTGTGTGTGTGTATGTGTGTTGTGTGCTGTGCTCTAACGTGTACTACATTAGCATACTTTACACCATGAACAGCAGTATGACCTTGAAGAAAACACAGGCTGTGAACACTATGATTAAATGATCTGCTCAGAGCAGGAGCCGCATTACTCATTCACTGCATACCATGAGCTGAATGCTTAACGCTACATGTTCATGTAAAAAGAGGGAAATACGTAGTGCATGAGAGTCAGTTTGGAGTTCCCTGAAACACATAGGCCTCTCTCGCATGGAGCAAAGTAAATACAGAGTAAAAGGTATCATTGTGTGTGTGTGTGTGTGTGTGTGTGTGTGTGTGAGGATTCACCTCCCACTGACCTGCACAAGGCTCCTCTGCTGAGTGGATAAGAGAATAATCAGTGTACTCTTGCTCTTGCCCTCATCTATCTTTCTCTGTCTCTCTCCTACCCTCCCTCACTCTCTTCTCTCTCTCCCTCAGCAGATGGAAGGACTGCACAGCCATCTCCCCATCATCTGCTAATCACCTATCTGACAATAAACAAACAGCAAAAGGTTTTTGACTACTGAAGTCAATGACTACATTTGCTCAACAAAATGCAACTCCCACGCTTCTTACAACTCATAGCAGAGCATGGACTTTAAAACTAATTTTCCCTTTTTGTATAAGGTAAATTGCAGTGCTCAGTTCTTCTCTGTAACAGTAACATACATCAGAGTATCTGCTTGAGAAAGTTTCTGTCTCTCTGTATCCTACTTCCTCAGGAAATCACACAAGCTGACTGGTATGAAAAGTTGCGAATGGGGTTAGGGCTGGGGCAGATGTACCAGCTGTGGCCTTTGTCACAACTTCATTCATGTGAAATCTGACAAATCTCTCGTTTCCTATGAGTTCTTTGCTGGGTTGGGCTGGCATGTCCGCGCCTGGCAAGTGTACGAGACCACCTCCTGGGGCCGTGTCAGGCGGTCTGCATTTCAGAGCCCTTTTTACACTTACTTCCTGCAGGTTGACTACTCTGAACACACCACTGACTGAGAAGTTCACCACCCTGGCCAGTACGCACTTGGAACACAGCATTCCAAAGTGACAGAATAGTCCATGGGAAATAGATGATATTCCTGGGGCTGGCAGACAGTATCCCCAGTATTCCCCAGTACTCAGTCAAATCCAACACGTGGAATCTGAACAGACTGAAAGTTTGCTGAAGACTGATTTTGGAAGTTATGGATTTCCTTCTGCCACGTTCCCACCTGGGTTTGTGGATAATGTATGGAAAACACATGCACAGGATTTTTGGAAAGAGGTCTGGTATACATGCATTTTCCATATAGCACTTACAGTATGCACACATGCTTAGACATGCTCGCGCACACCTGTCACCCAGCACCATCACAAGTAAAAACATCACATCTCCCAACTCTAAGAATATGTGTGTGCTTGTGTTGCATGTGTATTGCTACAACCACTACAACCAAGTGAACTGACAATTTGAATTTGCCCATCCTTCCATGTGTGCGTGTGTGTGTGCTTGTGTTGTATTTTTGTGGTCCTGAAGTGAACTGAAAATTTGCATTTGTATGTCTGTGTATGAGTGAATGTGTGCGCGTGTGTTTGTGTTGCATTTTTGTGGTCCTGACGTGAACTAACAATTTGCACTTGTATGTCTTTGTATGACTGAGTTAGTGTGTGCGTGTATGTGTGTGCACGAATGCTGTATTTTTGTGGTCCACCTGGTGTCTTTCTCAGTATTTCTATGAGGCGTTGCCCGAGGCCGAGGTGCATTTCTGCAGGGTTTGGCGCTCCTGTATTGCTGATGCTCTCAATAATGCAGCATAGTTGTGGCATTACCACCGCTCTCTCTCTCAAACACACACACACACACACACACACACAGAGTACAGCAGCCTGTACAGTCCCGCTGATACACAAACTGCATCAGGGCTAATTTTCTGATGCACAAACTTAAAGAGCATTCAGAAAAATGAGAGCACCTTAGACTTGCTTTATACACACACAAACACAAATGCACATACAGAGTTTAATTAGAAGATAGGTTAGAGCGTTTCTTCTTCCATTTTTATTTTCTATTTTTCTTACATTTCTTTAATGCTTCCCTTCTCACATTCTGTGCCAACCCCCCCCCCCCCCCCCCCCCCCCGCGCTCTCTTGCTCTTTGCTACCTTCTAACTCTAAGGTGGTATGTAACAATATGGGTGCATTTTAGAGGCCGTATAACAGCGTGGTGCGGTGCAGGGTGCACAGAGAGTGATGCTGATTTGTTTGAAGGAGCAACTGGTTGTGGGTTTCCGCAAGAATGAAGGAATCTCAGCAGGAGAGTGTCTGTGCATTGGGAATGTGAGGCAGAAAGAGAAATAAGGGGGGGCAGTGGTAGAGGGAAGAAACTAAAGAGGGAGCAAGAAGGAGAGAAAGGGCCTGAGAGAGAATGAGGTGGAGAGAGAGGGAAAGATGGAGCACTGCTGGTCACTGCTCTACACCCTTATTAAGTTGTAGATCTTGTTCCTCGCTGCACTCTGCTAGAAACAAAGCTAATCATCTTGAGTGGTGTGTGTGTGTGTGTGTGTGTGTGTGTGTGTGTGTGTGCGCGCATGTGAATGTGTGTCCAGGTGTTTCTGTTTCCCACCTGCTTCTCCATGTCTGCACCTGCCAACTACCACACACACTCTTACAAGCCTTATCTCCCTCAGAGACAGGTCATAAATTCTGCGCAGAGAAATGTGAGAGAGGAGAGGGAGAGAGAGCAAGAGGGAAAGAGCGAGCGGGGAAGAGGGAAAAAGAGAGAAGGAGAAGGAGAGAGATGGAGGGAGGGAGAGAGAGAGAGACATATAAGCAGTGTTCTTTTGTTCCAAAGAGAGAGGGGAGAGGGAGGTGCCCTTATGCCCTGCAGCACATCCACCCGTTGAATCTCCACTTCCCACTCAGTCCTGTTCTATTAGGAAGTACAGGACACTTGTAAAGTACAATATCGTGTATGTGTTTGTGTGGTTTTTCATGATACTGTGCATTTAGGCTGCATTTGCAGGCTTGTGTGGGGGGAAGGTTGTTTTTGTTATACTGTATTCATTGTGTGTGTGTGTGTGTGTGTGTGTGTGTGTGTGTGTGTGTGTGTGTGTGTGTTAGTTTTAGTATAGTGTGCACATTGTGCATGTTCTTTTTTTCTGATGTTGTGGGTATCTGTAGAGGTCCTTGTGTCTCTTTCCTGCTGAAGCTCCCTTGGTGCTGTTTTGGAAAATCTTAATCTCTATACCAGCACCCTTCCAAAGAGTTCACAGAGAGGTCAAGGACAAAGAGTGTTTCACCCTGAGATGGAGCGAGGGAGAAAGAGAGAGTGAGATGGAGAGAGGCACAACAGGGGAGGGAGAGGGTGGGAGAAAAGAGAAGGAGAATGAGGTATAGATGAATCATGAAGAATCCTGCCTGAGGTGTTTTTGTTTCAGTTTTACAGTTGTCAGGAGGAATTCTTCATGTTACTGTGTTATCATAGCTAAACTAGGAAGATACCAGCACCATCCCCAATGTAAAGTAACAAGACACTACTTAATTGCAACTGACTTTGTAAAAATTGCCTCACTGTAGATTAACCCCCCTAGAAAAGTATCAAATCTTTATTGAGCTAATTTAGTTGTAATGTATAAAATAAAGAAAAAGGGTACATTGCACATGTAATTGGACAGGGACAACATTTTCTGATGTTTTGACTCTGCTGCTGAACATAAGATCTAACCTAACTAATTTCAATGTACAGAATGTCATCTTTAATTCGAGGGCGGTTGTATCTAATTTGGAAAAAAAAAAAACACTGATGTTTAAGAGCTAGAGAATGAATGTGAATTATGGAGTATATTCTGGGGAGTGTGTGTGTCTACTTGTTCCAAGGCTTGACGTTGGACACAATGTTATGCTTTTTATAGGCTTGCATCCTCCGTGCAAAGGTCGGTCCGTTCTCTCCAATGATTGCAGGGCGGCACGTTTGACGTGGGGTGGCGAGATGGGGACGATCTAGGTGTTACAGGTATGAAAAATGGGCAAGCATAAATCAGTTTACTGTTATATATATATATATATATATATATATATATATATATATATATATATATATATATATATATATATATATATATAGATATAGATCACGCGTTTCAGTCAACCATTTATCTGCCGAGCTACTGTTTACGTAAAAAAAAAAAATGTTTATTCATATAAATAATAGCACAAAGATGGAGTTTGCATTTAGAAAGAAATCGTTCTCATTCTGCGTCGGATATTTGCCTCTCATTGCATTCGCTCAGTGAAACCTTACGTCCTTAAAGCTCTTACTGTGCGTCTCACAGGAAATTGGCTGATTCTGGTGGCTAATTAATTGCTTTTACCATACACTTGGATCGACTCCCTTCCGGAGTCAGGCTTCGGCGCCTCATCACCTTGTAGTTTTGTTGAAAAGAACACAAGTACGCGCACAGGTACGCATGTACAGGAGGGGAGCTTCTTACCTGCGTCAACCGAAGAAACCTCGATTAGGAAGTCAAATCCGCGTGGACATTTTTACCTGCTCTGGAAGAAGTGAGCGAAGAAAGACAGTACGGAGTAAAAGCTAAATGAAAATCACATCATCAGAGGGGTGGCCCACACCGTGAGATAGACTGCAATTTTAAAAAGCGTAAAGCGCACCCAAATTTAGCCTCATTGTTATTGAATTTTTTAGCCAAAGAAAGTGTTGAATATACGACGAGGCTAGCGCGCTTCCGTAAACGACCAGGCCATTGATTCTCTTTCCTTATTGCAAATTCTCGTGCTGGCAGACTAATGAAGTTGGGAATGCTACGCTTCTTTCATTACCTTTTCATTAAAGATAGGGCTGGAAAATAGACGTTGCTATGGAAACAGCGGAGAAAAAAAGTCGGAGCGTTATGCAGAAGTACCCTGTTTACCGCGGCTCGGACTGATGGGAGTCTTTCCTTGTAGTCTACCTGGTTCACCTACCCCACGTGGCTGCGCGCACACACGCGAGCGCACAAAAAGCCGTTACAGAACAAAATGGCCACATTGGCTGATTAATTTAGAGGTTTTTCAACAGCTTGTTATCCAACGTGTAGATGGATGTGCGCCCGCGCGCACGCGTGCTTACTGAGGGCAGTGGGTAAAAGGGTTATAGTGAGAGAACTTCTCACTTTAATTCTACTTTATAGGTCTAACTTTGAAATTGTTTTATTATTTTAGTAAAATTCCAAACTATGTTTCTCTCGAGAACTGCACTGGAATAGAACTCACTGGTGTCTGGTCTCTGAAGACGCATATCTTTGCGGGCATAGTTTAGTGACAGCTGTTATTTCAGAATATCACACAACCAGAATCTCGCTTTAATTGCGAATCCTTTATAAACAACATTCCACAGTCTGCAAAAAAACATATATCTTCCAGGGAATTGTAGCGTATACTACCTTCTCAAAGCAGTTTATTTTACAACAGTAAAATGGGCAGTGAGTGATGATGTACTCTTTGAAATTTAGAAACAACTCTTGATGCATAGTCCAGTAACTGGTAAAGCAGTGATCAGGGTGTGATGAAGGTAGGTTGCTACTGGGTGGAGTTCCAGAGCCTGGTGTGTAGAGCCCCATGTGTAGGCATCAGGGCAGGGGATAGACATAGCATGAAGCAGGCAGGTTGTCTGGTGAGTTTGCACAGGTGTGGCAAGGAATAGGAGACATTAATTCTGTTTTGAAAATAGCCTACTACATACTACTCACATATCGGTTGGGCCTAAATCGGTATGCCATATGTAGTATGCAATCAAAATATATTTTTCCAGTATACGAAAGATAGCTGGATGACGTACTACTTCCGCCAAATATTCCAGTACATGACCATAGCTATCTTCAGGGTGTACTGCATCCTGTCATGGTGGTTGAAAATCTAAATAGGTGGAACTTTCATACTTTAACATGACCTCGTAGTTTTTGTTTGGCGTTTGATGCATACTGGATACTATACTGCATACTACTACAGGGACCAGTTTCCAGTATGCAGTATATACTGAGTGCAATATCCAGTATACACTATGTGGTAGTATGCAGGGACTTGTATGGGTGAGGCTAGTAGGCAGGGTTCCCCATTAGCCTGCAACTGGAGAGGTGCAAGCAGGTTTGTTGGACAGGCACTGGCCCAGCATCACATGGTGTTAAGGGCCATTAATGAAAAGGGCTCTCCTTTGAGCAACAAAGGAAAGGTAAATATAAATCTGTCTCACAATCTGGACTCCATAATGTCCACTAACGAATCCATGATGTTAAACTAGTGATTGGAGAAGCCATGGAATGGGTTTGATTTCATCATTGTTCATCAGAAGTCCATTTTTTATTTGTTTAGGAGTGTGCAGGGTACATGGTCATCTTTAAATTGTGACAAACAGGGGGAAGGTGTTTCCACTGGTCCTTCATCTGGTTCCTTAGCCATTTCATGACCCTTAAGAGCTATCATACCTAATCAAACCATTGTTGCTCATTATATTATGTATCTATGAACAGATTAAACAGTTGGCAAAAGACCTTGCGAATTAAAGTGATCATTTGGCTTTGTACTGCATTGTACTGTATATATCATGTTGCTCTGCTTGTATATGGTAACATTTTTATGTATAAAAAATGTAATCAAAATTCTACAATAATTTCAGTCACCTTGGCTTACTTTACAAAACTATTAAATAAGATGCAAGGCTGCCATCCTTCATAGCCATGTAAAAACCATTGTCTTAAATGTCATTAATGTAATTACACTTTGATTTGTATTCACTGTTCTTATTTGCTAGTGCAGTTCTTTCTCTTGGGTATATGTTGTTATGATTTTTCAAGTCTCACAGAGTTTTCAAGAATAATTTTGCAGTTTGGCCAATCGAGTCTTCCTCATGGATGGTTCAGGTTGTTTTTGAATCTCACATATCAATTTGATGATTGTCAGATCTCTTTTGTAGCAGAAACCGGAATAAAACTTAGTATCACTCACATGTGTAACTGCATGTGTTCTAATTAAGTTACTTCAGAGTTATAATGCTTATCATTTGGTGTTTTCCCTACCCTAGTAGAAAGTTTGAACAGTCTCTGAGCTGTTGAGACATCTTAAAGGAAGTGGTATGAAGAATAAATGATTATATGACATTGATATTTTTAACATCACTTAAGCATGTACACTGTACTTTCAGTAAATGCTTCCTTTATAATAGTATAGTAGGTCAACATGTGTAGGGTTCTGTTACCCAGTAATGGCACTATCGGCAAAATTTCATTTGTCTTTGTGTTTTGGTGTGTTATTTTCTCTAAGACATTCCAGGGCATACTTGTGTATCTAAAATGACATTTGATCAAATGAATCAAATGAAATGACAGTAAATAAACAGAACAAGTGACTTCAAAAGCTAATTAAGCAGGAGTTTTGTAATACTGTACATAAAAGATGAGTTTGGTATGTTCACAGTGTGGAAGTGTGGAAAAATCTTGCAAATCATTGATCATGCATTCATGATAGATATGCAGCCGACAAAAAACAAATAAAGGAAAAAACCGGCTATCCAGCAAAACCTATTTCATCTTCTTTCATAGTAATGAAATGATCAGTGCAAATCCATTAAACATAGTTAGACAGAGCAAGTTTTAGCACTAAATCAGTTTTTTACCATGAGTTTTATACTGTCAAATAACTGGATACAGTAGTGTAAGACATCTCTATCATCTAAATGTGCTTTAATGCATGAGAATGATGGACAGGAGATGTTTGTTTGTTTGTGTGAAAATGTTTGTGTGTGTTTCAGATGAAAGTGTTTAAGTAGGCATAAGGCACAAAGAGAAAGAAAGAAGGAGAAACATAGTGAAAAGCTTGTAGAACCCTGGGTATTTCATACTCCAAATGTAAGGAATGGAGGCCTGAACGTTGCTTCTCTCCGCCTGCCTGTAGGACAGCAGCCATCACCACTGTGTCACTGCCAGCGAAGTGACAGAGCAGCTGAAGAAAGACACGGGGGGGCTTCAGATGAAAAACGGTGCAGCTGGCATGCTCGCAGCAGCTCTGATTCTACCCGATCACTGCCTGAACCTGGAGTAAGAACATAATCACAATTTGTACATGTGTAGGTTATTAAGTCCCTTTAGAGATTCTGTACAGGTACATGATCTGAATGGGTGAGAGGATAAAGGGAGATGATAAAGCCCTAAAGATAATATGCATAACACACACATGCTCAGAGCACAATGCCTTACAGACACTACCTGCACATTTACACACAAACTTCTCACTGTCGGTTTTTGTGCCTGCTTCTCTCTGTCTTGCTCACAGACCATCATAAACTGTTCATTTTCCTCTCCTTCTCTCTCTGAATCTATAATTCACTGTTTTCTGACTTTAGGGGAGTGAGTGTGTATGTAAATAATAACACAGATAACTCATAACAGATACCATGCCATCACACAAACAAACTGCTAAACATGAGTAAGAAATGGAACCATCAGATTTGGCAAACTAATGAGATTAATTAACGTGTCCAGTTTCAATACCTTTGTATTTTGATATATTCTTAAATGTACAAAACACTCTTTTCTTTAAAATTATTACCAGTGAATAAGGGGTTTAGCCAAAGTATCAAAAATGTATTAATTTTAATAAAACTTGTTGCTGACTTCAAATTTTTTATCTCTTCATTTAAGGAACCTTTTTTAAATTTAACAACCCATAAATAATGTTTGAAGGTACTGGATGTGGTACAATGATACAATGTTGTTTAGGAATGATTTGCTCTCAATTTTTGTCCAAGTCAAAGCAATAGGGAAAGTAGACCCTATTTTTTCTGAATTGAATGGAACCCAAAAGCTGCAGGGATTGGCCAGTATTCCACCAATAGTAAGACATGAGTCTAGTTAGCTATCTAGTTAACTTATCTATGATATGGTTATAACGGCATTGGGTGACTGTGTTTTGGCAATGTTTACATCTGGTTGTTTCATGAGACTTGTATGTGGATTGCATTCTGGTCAGGTTTTATCCAAATGCATTTAAGTAATCTAAGTCATCTTTGATCCTATTTACACTTGGTTGCTTCATGAGTCTTGAGTATTAGGATTATATCCAGATATTTAACAGCAAGAATCCTGCCCAACAGTCCATCACAATGCAGGTGATCCTTCACCGCAAGTAGTTATGGAGGAGTCACATAGTTGGTCTCTGGACAAATGCTTATTAGATGTTTTCATGCCAAAATGGATTTGTGGACCATAGTGGCATTTGCTACAACTTCAAACTGCTGTCACTGCTGTATTAATTAGTGCAACAACTCATTTTCTCATTAACATCGACTGACAGAGCTGGTAACTGCCTTTAAACTTAAAGAATACATAATGCTTTGCAAAATCTTTTATATAACAGGAAAACACAGGAAACAGGAAAAACAGGAGTTGGTTGTTTTGACTCAGCTTTTTTGCATATTACATGCCACATATTAGATTTCAAAGGCACTAACTGCAGATGCTTTTGACTATTACAATGCAATCCACATTGTCTCATGAAACGACCAGGTGAAAGCGGGGTCTTATTGATTAACAAAATTTGTTGAAATATTTTATTTTTTGTGATATTTACAATGCAATTAGGCAACAAATTAGTGAAATCAATAAATAGACTGCACCTGTAGACAGTCAAAAGAATGTCAATAAACATTCAAACATAAAACTAGAAAAGTGCATTTCCTGAAGAAAATGCAGAGTGATTGCACCACTTAAGCAATTCCCAGGTACTTGCTAGGTGGTTGCTATTGTGTTAATTTTGCTATGGTGTAACCAGGTGGTTGCTATGGAGTCCCACATGGTTACTAGAGTGTTACAAAGTGGTTTTTATGGTCTTACTAGGTGACTGTTATGTTATCCCAGGTGGTTGCTAAGTGGTTGCCATGCTATTACTAGGTAGTTGCTGTAGTATACCAGTTGGTTGCTATAGTCTGGCTAGGTGGGTGCTATGGAATTCCAGATGGTTACTATGGTATTCCAGGTAGTTGCTACAGAGCCCCAAGTGGTAGCTATGGTTTCAGTATCTCAGGTGACAGATATGCAATTGCTAAGTGGTGGTTACAGTGTTCCAGGTGGTTGTTATGGTCTTACTAGGTGGTTGCTATGGTACTTCAAGTGGTGGATTTGTTGCTCCAATTGACTGATAACCAGTAATGTGTAACCGGTTAGTGTGTAATCAGTTTGAGTGTGTGTGGGAGTATGGGCATGAAGGTTTCAAACATTCCGTGTATATATGAACTATATGTTGCTTGCATTCGGTTTGTATTAAATGCTTGCCTAAGTCTGAAAATGCCTGTTTCCATTAGTGTATAGTTGTCACTACTCCACTCTTTGTAATGTGTGCTACAAATATAAAAAAATATACAAATACAGTTGCTCAGTGGTTAAGGTACTTGATTTGTAGTTAGAAGGATGCTGGTTCAAGCCCTGCTGCTGTCGAGTTGCTACTGTTGGGCCCCTGTGTAAGACCCTAAACCCGCAATTGCTCTAGTTGTACTCAGTCATTAATGTAAGTCGCTTTGGATAAAAGCATCAGCTAAATATCGCACATGTAAATATAGCGTGTTACTACGCACCTATACACAACTAGTGTCTGAGCGATTCTGGTGTAGCAACGATTGCTCTAGCATATCGATCACGTTAACCGCTAATGAGGTGTGTTATTTGGCAATTCTTCGGTAGATTTATACAGTGCGCTATACCTTTGGGACAAGAACCTAGAACCTGTTATAAAGATTTTCCTCATGTTTAAAGTTGTTTGTCTATTGTATATTGATTGTTCATTGATTGAAGGACGCGTGGCTCGCTAACCGTAAAATAGAACATGGTAGAGAGTTTAAATATTTGATCTAATTGAGGAAACGGACTGCACACTGACTGGTCTTATAAGGTCGGCCTCAGATGAAAGAAGATATATTTCTCGATTCATTTGAATAAACTCGGCAAGTGCTTTCCCGTTCCAGTGCAACTGCAAAGAAATACATTCAAATCGCATTCCGCCGCCACTGAACCGCATCGACTTTTTATGTCTCGATTATTTTTATAATCAGTCGGTAATAGCCTACGTAAAAATATACCGACCAGCTGATTCAGAGTTGAAACGGAAGTCAAATCTTTGTGCAGCATATGGCCACTCTTTATTTAATACTGCATAAAAATGTTAGTTGTTTTTGAAATTCAGTTGCTCCCTGCTAATATCCTACCGGAGAATTAAATTTCGTAATCTCCAGAGCAAATAATGCCTTCCAACAAGCCAATATTTGCATAAGAAGCTGCGACTTGTCTACACGGCAGCGTGTGTCTAAATGAGTCTGACTAATATTTTATATCAACATGTTGACGAAACTCTTTATGAAAACAGTACAAATTATCCTGGAATATCGTTATGGGGCCTCATAAAAGCAGTCAAGCGAAATTTCAATAGTTTTCCAAACGCCCTCTTGTCTCTCTCCTCTCTGCGTTATTATTGGAACGGTTTTGGGAAGGTCTTTAATTTGCATTCTAATGCCGCGCCCTTGTTCAATTCAATTTACATTGCAGATACACCGACGATAAGTGTGACGAAGGTTCAATTCCCTGCAGGGCAGAAGGAGGGGGAAAATCAAGCCAATAATTTCACTTTTATATCTCACTCTTCGTGCGAATCGAACCGATAAAACATTCATATTAACCAAAACGCTTTTCAACCCCTGCATGTAGTATATTATTAAAGAAAGCAATGTGGTGACATAAATAATTTTACACAGCCCGAAGATAGGAATAGGAGCTGCTACACTCCACCAGTCTCATCCCCACCCACCGGTTCTCTCTGCAGTTGACTGACCGTTCCTTTTGTTTGGCGATGTGTTTATCTTGTTTTCCTGCGTGTCTAAATGTTTGTGTAAGCGGTAATTGATGTACTCATAGAGTAACCCAGGAGAAAATTAGCCGCCGCGCAGGTTGCATCAGTGGTAACAAGGCAACAGACGGCCCAGAGTTAGGAAACAGATAGGGATCGAGTGCATGACTCGTGGTCTGGCTTTGGGGGGGTGGGGGTGGGGGGGGGGACACAGAAAAGTAGGCTGAAGTACTTAGAGCATGGTAGAAACCCTCAGGCTGAGACTAAAAATTGGGGCGCCCCGCCCCCCATCTGTGTGTGTTTATATTATTCTATCCACTATAGTCCGAAGAGATATATATTTAGTAATCAGTCTGGTGTTTTATTGCACTATGGACTACTTTAACCATATTTTGTAGGGAAAATGTGGACAGGAAGACAAAAAATGTCCTTTCAGTAACAACTGTTTGGATGTTGTACAAAAGAGTTTAATTGTTTGTTTAGTTCCTTCTCTCTATTCAGGCGATCCACACAGTTAATTATATTGAGTGTTGGACTGTTCTGCCTAGTCTGTAAGTGTTCATCTGCCAGTCAGACCTATCAGTCTTAGATAGGATTTCTTTTCCCATTCCATATATCAAAATTAAAAGGATGTACAATCTTAGCTAAAGACTACGAATTCTACACAGAAAACATTTTAAAAACCAGTGCCAAGAAAAAAAAATGTGAAATTTGGTAACAAATCTGATTGTAGGCAATGTATCATTTTGTATAATGGATAATTTATAAGGAAATGTACATTTAAATCACTTAACATTGTGCTTAAGGCAATAAGCTGCTATCGATATGTTTCAATTAGGAGAGTTTCAAAAACAGCAAATATACACTATAAGGGAAAATGTATTGGGACAGACCACTTAATCATTGATTTCAGGTGTTTCCTTCAGTCTTTTTCCCATATGTGTATATAATTAAACACCTAGCCATGTAGTCTGCCTTTACAAACATTTGTGAAAGAATGGGTCGTTCTAAGGAGCTCACTGAATTTGATTTTAGTACTGTAATACCACCATTGCAAGAATTCACTTCATAAAATTTCTCCCCATGCAGATTTTACACAATCAACTGTGAATGGTATTATTGAAAAATGGATGTGTTTAGGAACTACAGCAACTATGAAGTAACAGACCATGTAAAGTTAGAGAGTCAGGCCTGCCTTTGCTGAGGTACATAGTGCATAAAAGTCACCAACGCTCTGCTGATTCAATAAATGCGGAGTTCCAAACCTCTTCTGGCTTCACATCAGCACAAGAACTGTGCAACAGGAACTTCATGGTAGGGGTTACCCTGACCGAGCACCTGCATGCAAGCCTTACATCACCAAGCACAATGCCAAGCAATGGATGGAGTGGTGTTAAGCACGCTGACACTGGACTCTGGATCAGTGGAAACGTGTTCTGTGGAATGAAGAATCACACTTCTTATCTGGCAGTCTGATGGACGAGTCTGGGTTTGGAGAATGCCTGGAGAACATTAACCTGCCTGACTGCATTGTGGCAACTGTAAAGTATGGTGGAGGAGGGAAAATACTATGGGGTTGTTGGTTTTTTTCAGGTGCTGGTCTAGGCTCCTTAGTTCAAGTGAAGGCAAATCTTAATGCTTCAGCATACCAAGAAATTTTGGACAAGACACATTCCAAAATCTTGTAGAAAGTCTTCCCAGAAGAGTGTAAGCTGCTATAGCTGCAAAGGGGGAACCAACTCTATAATAATGCCTATGGATTTATAACGGGACATCATTAAAGCTCCTGTATGATGCTTTATAGGTGCATATAGGTGCGTATGGGTGCATATGCATGTGTGTATGCATGTATGTGTGTTCGTGTATGCATGTGTTGGGCTGTAACTCCGTAATACACATATCCTATAACTGCAACCTCTGATTAATTTTTTGCTTAGTAGACAACTTAAATATATTCAATTTCACAGATTACCTGTAGTGCTACTTCCCTTTGAAATAATCTTAACTGAGTATAAACTTGTCTCCTCTGTCAGAGAAGGACTCTCCCTTGCAGACAGACAGTTAAGATTATTATTATATATATTTATACAGTATAAATATACTTGTGTGTGTGTGTGTGTGTGTGTGTGTGTGTGTGTGTGTAAAATATATAAAGAATATATGAAAACTAAAAATCTGAAGACGTTTCTATTCCAGGTGAATAACTGCAGTGTTACTCACTTACTGTTACTCTCTTACTGTACTAAGAGATGTAGAGATATTCAAAATAGTACACAGAATATCTAACTGAATAACCTTTTCTGTATTAATGTATGTGATTGCTTGAAAGAATGGTGCTGAAGTCCAGAGCGGGACACCACACTGCACCACACAAGTCTGTCTGTTTCCTGCTCCAGCACACCTGCCTCTGCTCAAGAATGACCTGATAAAACTCATCTTACTGTAATCTCAGTGGTACAAGAGGATGTCAGCATGAGAAGACCCAACACAAGTCAACACAACACTGTGGTACAAAGGGCAGTAGCACTTCACATACAACAATAACACAGACTATCAGATAACAGTAATGTACCAACCGACAATGTGCAGTGGTAAACACTAATGATCAGGATCATTCTGACACAAGGAGAGTAAAATGTATGTGCTGGGGAAATATGGAGTTCAGCCTGTTGTGTTCATTACATATAGAATGATTCCTAGTGGCACACTGGCAGAACTGAAAGTTGTGCTTGGAACTCAAATGCTGTATTCAGGTACTGGCAGTCATTATTGTATGTTTTCTTGTTAGAATTCCTTCACACAAGGAGTTGCCATATCTCTGCCTGTTAATGCAAAGTAGTAGTAGTAACATACACTATTTGTAGACCTTACAAACATTTGGTCCAGTACAAAGGTGAATTACAAGAACCTGGCTATCTCTTTGAGGGTTTCCATGGCAACCATTAGAGCATTAATGGTACAGCTGCAATTTACATAATTAGTCTAATCAACTTATAAAAAATATAAGCTGTTAATATTTTTTTCTTATCTGGTTACATTTAAATTATATTCATATATCACAGCACACATGTTTTAATTAAGCATGTTTCTCATTATCATGCCTTGTCTGCTGTTTGTGCACCCCCCTCACCCACCTGCCCACCTATCACCAAACCTCCTCCCTACCCCCAACATATTCCCTCATTTTAACCAATATGACCCCTTGGTAGGAAATTATCATGACTTAAATGTAATGTACTATTTCTTAGTTGCAGAAATACAATAAAGTTATAGCAACCCTAGAAATAGATAAGATACTATAAAAAGAAAGAGCAGGAAGATTGGCTTTGTTGTGTTTAAAAACGTTGAGGGACCTCCTGGCTGTTACCACTGTAGTGCTTAGTCTGAAATAGAGAAGTAGAGTTTTAAAAGTCTCTATAAATTTGTTAATATGCTTAAAAAGAATAAAAGGAAACATTCAGTCTTTCCTATAGTCTACAACTTTAAGACCACAACACCACAGAAAGTCCAGGGCTGAGAATGCATGACCTACCAGGGAAGTGGCATCTCCGGTAAAGAGGTGCAGAGGTGAGCAGTTCATACTGTGGAAATGCATCAGACCTGTGGTTTTTCCGTTCTTATTAAAATGAGCAGAGAGGGTTTTAATTTACTGACTGAATTATTCCATTCTCTGATGTTCTCTTTATTTTTCTTCCCCATCTCTCACTCTCTCTCTCCTGCTGTAGTTTAGATATAAATGGCATAATTATTGAAGGTGACTGAACATGGGATATTTTATTCACTTTTCTTGCTCCATGATGACTTCCACAAGAAGCGCCCAATATTTCAGTTTTTCTTTCTTTCTTTTTTACTTTTATTAAGAAGACAAAAGAGATCAGCAAGTGGAAGGAGAGCATGCTCAGATGCTGCTGTACTGAGGTGATCTTTCATGTCCTTTTGACTGATTTGTAATAAAAAGAGCTGCTTAGAGTTATTCTCAGATCAGTGTTTACCAAGACTCTTCACAATGTCTAAAAAAAGTTCACCAAAACTCTTCATGTTTACATAAAATATTTAATAACAATTAGATTTTTTAGAGTATCTAATTAGTTAGTATTAACAAGGTCTTTTAAGTCAATGTATGCTAAATTATTCTCCAGGCACTCTATGAAAATATAATAACTCTTTGTAATTAGAGTAACTACCTTTGTTTAATTGGTGTGGATAATACTCACATTCACAGAACATTAATTCAATTAAAAATTACATAAGATACTATTCCCAAAAAATACAACAAACAGGCATCTCTCCATGTTCATATTAAAGAGTTTCTTACAACTGAAAATGACACATTCATCTCTGTTTGAATCAATACATTTGAAAGGTTGGAACTGGGCATCAGGCATTGCTCCGCCAGCTCCGTTGGTATTGATTCTGAGCATGAAACTGCCACACTATCACAAAACAAATAGCCCTGGCTCCACACTGACTGTCGTAGGTTTTTACAGAGGGCCTCATTGATTTCTGTGTAACAGAAGGGCTTTGATCACCGAGAAAGAAGTTGGGGAAGGAGGCGTGACCTGGTCATCCACAGACACTCCAAACTGAGTTTAATAACAGTACTGTGCTACAGAAATGTGTGGTACTATTGAGAATAATAGTTCCAAAATGGTCTGGAACCTTTGTTCAGAGTATTTTTGTCATTCACTCTTTTCCCTCCCTTCACATCTTGCTCTCTCATTCTTTCTCTTTCTCTCTCTCTCTCATAGAGTGTACATTTCCAGGTGGAAGGGGCATGAGGTGTGTCTGTTGGTTGTAAATGAAAGTGCTCTAATACCACAGCTTTACTCCTACTCTTTCTGAAAATATATTTCCTATAGATATCCCAATTTCTGTCCTCTAAGAACTCTAAAAAAAAAGGTCTGGCTTGCCCTTTTTCAGCTTGATTTATCAGGTCTCGGGATTCTGTAAACAAAAAGGTCCGAGCAAAACACACAGACACACACACACATACACACACACACTCCCATTTCTGGGCAGAAGTCACCTGCCTGATACAGACTCAGCGCTTATTGATTTCATATCAGCTAATAAAAGGCGCAAATTCAGACCAGGTGTAGTTTTTGTGGTAATCCTATCTACATTGTCCTTTTCGTAACAGATTGTAAACAGATTTATAAATTAGTTTTCAACATTTGAAACATATTCATAGTGGTACCAAGACGTTGAGGATGCAGTATTTAAGTGGCTGAATTGCAAGTGATGAGAGATCACAGAAACACTGGCTGAACAAGAAAACTTTAAGTGGCTGTAATATTGTAATGATCACAATGAATACTTAACAGTGATGATTAGTGGAGTTTAATTCACCAACCTATCTATATTGTACCCACTCTCACAGCACACAGACTGTGTTGCCTATTTGTTGCATAATCAGTTACCCTCTACCCATGTTCATCACGTGTTTCTGCTGTGTTCAGAAACTAACTACTGCTGGAAGGAAAATGTGCTAGGCAAAAGAGGGGCTGTACAACTATGAGATGTCCCTACAAGCACAATGCTTCAAATAAACTGGTAATGATTGAATGTAGTCTGATAGTGATTTTGATGAATGAACTTCAGGCATGTGAGAACTCCATCAAGTGCCATGGACTCTCCATGAACTCTTGATGGACGGAGAGTTGAGTGTAGCTTTTGATAGGATTTTTTCATATCTAAAATGTTTGTTATGACACTTTTTATGAAAAAAAATCCATATAGAGGAAAGTTGTACCAGCAATTACTTTAAAATCAAAATGCTTAGTGCCTGTTCTGAACATCATTTGAAATTATGCAGTAATGCAACAATACTGTATCTCAAATGTGCAAAAAAAGATATTTCCATATGTACATTCAATTAAGCTACTATACACACAGGAGTATTTGGGAATATAAACATTATGCCTTCCTGTTTAATTTGCACTTCATTCACACACAGCCACAGTGCTCTCAAATAAAATGTTTTTAGATTAGATTAGGTCAGATTAGATTAGAAAGTGCTGCAAATTGTCCTACAATGTTTAGGAATCAGTAAGAACATATGAGTTCACTCTGCTGAATGGAAATTAGCACGCTCTATTCGACTGAACTTACTTGAGTGAACGAATCTCAAGTAAGTCAATAAGGTGACAGAAACGATATTGAGCTCTTAATTATCTTGAATAAATCATTGAGACAATAAATTGGATGAAAATTCAATCGCACATTGACACACATGGCTGTTTTCTTCTGCACATCTTGACTTTGTTCAATTATGCAAACTAACCTAGGGAACACATGTATACCCACTTTATGAGTGCAACTGCAGGGATGCCATTGATACAGTCAGATTGGAGGACATTATTTCTTAGGTGAGGTGATGTGTTAAGAGTTTCCATAAAGTATATGAGCTGGAGAGAAACACAGCCTTATTAACAACTGGTATTTGTTCTCCAAACCTTCTGCAAATTTCGAATCTCATAATTGAACAGATTTATGCTGATATCTTTTTTTCACAATTCTCTCTGTGAGGGCTTGATTTAATCTTCTCTCACTCTTGTCTTTTATGGTGCCCCCTCTTGTGAGACAGAGAGATTTTGTTTAAAACAGGCAGTGACCTCGATGAATTCAAGTACTTTTGTGACAGAGTCAGGGGGAGGGGCAGAGAAAGAACGATTTGCATGCAGGTGACATCCTTTCCTACTGAGCCCTGCAAAGAAAAAGAGAGAAACTGAGAGTACAAGAGGAAGAAAGAATGCATGAATCAGAATGCATGTCACCGCTTTTCTATCCCTCACTACGGAGTTTGTCTAAATGTCCTAGTCATGCCCCCAAATGGTGGAAAATGTCACCAGCATCCTCAGGCCAGGTCACAGCTCTCCAAAAGCTCCAGGAAACTAAGCAGCTTCATTATTTAAAAAAAAAGTAATAATAAAACCCGATAATGCATCTTTAATTTGTCAGATTTAAAACTCACATTTAAATCTTCAAACACCTCAGTGAAAACTAATTATTTTACACCTAATATTTTCATTGAATTCGTGTTAATTTAAAGGTCTTAAATCTGCTTAATGGAGGCAATATTTTTTAGCTGAAACACACAGGTAATATTTTTACATAGTTAGTATTCATCTACACACATGCATTATGTATTCATTTAAAAAACTCAGGCAAAGCACATGAGTAAACTTGAGTAAAGCACTTAACCCCTAGTTGCTTTGAAAGGACTATCCCACTAAAAGGCTGTTGCAATTTGCTTTTTGGGCTAAATCATCAGCTGTCATATACACTGTCACAATATAGACTCATTATACCCACTTCATTACAAACACCTGCATAGACTCACCCATTTTAATAGAAACACATACTTTGTACCTACACTTACTGACCATTTTATTAGAAACATACAGCTTGTACCCACAATCACTGGCCACTTTATTAGGTACATATATGTAATAGGTACACATTTGTCCAATTACTGATCCTAGCTCATCTGTTGCCATGTACATTTTAACCCTTTACTGCTTTTATATTCTCTAATTAGTTTATGTGCACCTTCAAAATGTTTGCAATAAATATGTGTTTTTAAAAAATGTATTGTGACAGTAGTTGTACTTATGGTTTCCAGTTAGTAGCTGTCTCATCCAGATGGCAAATTTATTTGGTTTTCAAATCAAATACTTTTTAAAACTAGAAAGACTAACACGTGGTCAATCAGATCGATACATGTGTCTCTGGCAATACTATGCTTTCTTCAGTGAATCACGGATTGCAAATTGCCTTCTAACAACCGAGCAGGACAAGAAGCGTCTTTCTAAATCGATCATATAACATAATCTTCATCAGCATGCTGTGTATTTTCGATTTTGCCTTGCCAAAGGCATGTGCTTGCAGTAATTGTCTCCTGTAGGCTACAGAATGCTGTGTCTATCATATTACCCCCATATCCTGCATGCTGACTGCAACACATGCAATCAAAGGACAACAGAAATGGGACTTGGCTACATATAGCACACACATGCCTGACAAAGCTAAACCTGAGTGAGGAAAGTCACTTTATAACTTGCTTATGCTTATGATTTATGGATGTCTATGCTCAGTGACCACTTTATAAGGCGTACCTGTCTTATGGATGTTGCCAGTAGGGCTCATGTGACAAGTAGTGATTGGTTGTACTATTCTGGCATTACTGATATACTCAGTCATTTGTCATTTGACTAATTGTTTCGGAGCTAACATATGAATTAAGTCAACTAACTACTCAACTAACTTAAGTATAAATGAGTTGAGCTAATTAATAAATCCATGTGATTGAAATAAAATCCTGGGGGAATCTTTAACTTTCTGAACATGAACCTCCAACTGTTGGCATCTTTCACAATGGAGCTCTTTTTGTCTGCAGGACAGACATTAGCTGGATAGCCTATACATCAATATTTTATTTATAAATATAAATATAGCAAAAAGACACATTAAGTAACATTATTAGGTACTTCATTAGCACTACTTTATCAATGGCACCCTGCTGGTACACAGACAGTGCTTGCTAAATGGCTTGCGTTTAAGGATTAAATGTTTGTGTAGTTCAAAGGGAGAACAAGTTTTTATAGTGATTTTCTTTTACATATATTTGCAGAAGTTAGCAACTCTGCATACTTTTCTATATACACACAACATTCAAATAACACTTAGGCTATACTGCTTTCTGAAGAAACACATTAAAAACTCAACACAATACAAGACATGGACAACACAATACATGTTACTGTTATCTCATTTTTGTGCACAACACTAGTAGGCTTAGACTACTTTAAAAATGTCAGATCACATTTCAACTCATAATTGACTGTCTAGCAGCCTAAGTGCTCCTATATCAACCAATAAGGTACGTGCACCTATACTATTGTGTTCTCAACTGTTCCACATTTACACACATACCTCATGTTTGGATGATCTGCTGTAACTCTGCATTCTGTATGTCTATCTAATTGACTGAATATTTAGACAATGTAAAATGGTGTTGATTTGGGCGTTTTTCACCTGATTCAGTGTACTGGCTATTAACTCAGTAAGCCCCATGATAAAGGACGACTGCGGTTTATATAGCTTACATGATTTGTTGGCTGTTTTTCCTCTTATAAAACTGTTTCTCTTTTCATCGCTGACAGAAATATCACTTCTCTCCTCCACCGGCCGGCAGTATAATCTCTCCCGGCTGGAACTCTCTCAGCGGGGTGAGCTGGATGACTGGAGGAGTTATCGTCCTCGCCATCCTGTTCTTTCTGCTCCACAGAGCGTGCTTCGGCGCGTGATGTCTTTCCCGCTTACCTTATCGCGTCGCGCCAAAAAGATGCTTCGCCACGTTGAGAAATTGAAGGTGTCGTTCCTGTTCTGTGACAGCCGCAGAGAAAGGGGGGAGAAGAAAAGAAAGAAATAGCAATGAAAGTCTTAGGAAGTGAAATTGTTATAAGCGGGGCTGAAAATAGACTATGTGTTTCCGCCCCGTGTGGGTGAGCAGGGCATTAGAAGAGGGGAACGGTAATGATAATGATGAAATTAGTCTCTTGATGTGGTCATCGGAATAGGCCGGGTGCTGATTTGCTTGGACGGTCGTTATTGTGCTAGGGTTTCTATACTTCATTACCTTAGTCTGTGTCGTCGTGTGACCTCGTTATCTGGCCGTTGCAGACTCGACTCTTGTCAGGGCAAAGGTCCAGAAATATTACAGGTCGTTTTTTAATATCTGCGCTCTCAAAAAGAGTATGACTTTGTAAAGTAGGCTAGTCTTTGAAATAGAGCTACAGATGATAGCCTAATAATAGTGTTGTTACATCGCCCCCCCTCCACCCACCCTCGGCAAAAAAAAAAAGTTTCTGTCTTTTTTTGTGTGTTCTGGTACACTGTTTGCTCTTAGACAGAATGCCAAACATTCATGCCCCTCTCTGTAATTCTGAACTCTCACTAGAGCTGGTCTTGATTATAAATAAGGATCTTGGTAAGGGTTTAGGTAAAGGTCTTTCATACATATGTTAAAACGTACAGGAATGTCTAGGCTTATTATTAATAGTAGTAGTAGTAGTACTAGTGATGGTGGTAATAGTAGCAATAGTATAACTTGTAAAACTCATGTCTAGGGGTAAAGTGGCTGAAATGTAAAGGGTCTTGCCCTATGAAGTTACAAGCATTGTATAGCTTGTCACTGCATGGAGAGTATATGTGTATGAAAGCGTGTTGAATGGCTCTTTATAATCTAAATATCATTGTGATATGTGACATATAAGGTCTTATACTGACCTGAGTTTGGGCCTTGTGAAGCCTGCTTCTATTCTGCAGCTTTAAATGACATTTTAAATTACCCCAGTTTCTCCCCAATTATATATTCCAATGAGACATTTATTTCAAATCAAAGGTATTTACTTAAACCTTTATTAGTGGCCGTTGAGTGGTATAGTGCATGGTGAACTAAAGAAATGCATCATGTGACCTGCAGTGAGACAATACTATAAGATTAGCATTAATATTAATATTCAATTATATTTGATTTGATCTCTAAAAACAACAACCTGACAAATGGTTATCAAGATAATGCAAGTCCTTGTCAGAGGTCTTTAGTTTCAGAGCTTGAATCCAAAGTCTGGTCTTTAACTTATATCATAAAACATACATACTCAAATCATAGCCTTGGAAGTCCAGATATTTTTAGGTGTCCCTATTATTAGGGGCCAGTCAGTAACATTAACTGTTCATTTAATCACCAGTGATTACACAAACGAGGACTATAAATTTAACTCAAAATCTGGAATTTGAAGACCTGTACCTACTGTACAGGTTGCATTGTACTGTACTCTACATTTACATGAAGAGTGTTAGTTAAAAAGAAGGTACATTTTGAATGCATATAACTGAAGAAGCATTATGCACATTAACAGTATGAAAGACCTAAACATTATTAATCTAATCCACTCTACCCCTGCCTGATTTATTTTGTATGTATGATATATGAAAGTGCATGCTGAAGGAAAGAAAACAAAACAAAATGAAAAACAAATAAGATTGTAAGATTGTTTGGTGTTTGATTCTTTCAAATGCCATGCTCTCTCTCTTTTTCTGTCTACAGTATTGGCACAAAACTTAATTTGTTCCTACTGAGGTATGTTTATTTCAACATTTTGCAATTCACACAGAAAATGAATATCCTATTAACAAGTTTCTTCATACCTGCTGCTATACATGAGTCCACATGGAAATGAAACTTCCCTGACAAAGACAGAGATTGATAGATGAATATAAATGCAAAATACTACTCACACATACAGAAAAAGATGGAGAGTGATACAGAAAGACAGACAGGCATTTAGAGAAAAAATAAAAATTTGCCATTTGCCACATCTCTCCTTTAGTGTGATTGTAATGTCTTCTGTTTAGTATTCAAAAAATATTTGCCTATTTGGTTTAATATTCTGTTAGTCCTTGTGTTGAGGTTGTTTTCTGTAACTGCCATCTTGACCCCCCCCCCCCCAAACTTCTTCCCCTTTTAATTCATTCCTCTTTTCTTGAGGACATCTTTGCTACAACAGCACTCATATTGGACCTTTAAAAACAGTTATTCATTGATTTATCTTTTCTTGGTCTTGTGAGGAGAACGAGTTATACTGCTACATGTTAAACTAGCCAGACTGACCTGATGCTCTGGCACAAGTGTCCACTGTTCAAATCCCCATTCGTAAATCCTGGGGGACTCTCTGACATTTACTCTCTGTGACTTATCTTGTTGCAAAGGGGAATTGTTCTCCTTTTCCAGTGCACAGAACATGACAGTGCTGCGATTAGATTTCATCTAAAACACTGAAACATGCATAGAACGGGTGCTCTTTTTCTGGAGGGGGTAGGGTGGGGAGGGAGTTGCCTTTATGGTTTTGGATGTTGGCTGAGAGCTGCTAAGCTCCTGGGCATTCTTCGCCATTTAGTTCTTTTCTTTCCCTGCTGAGCACTGAACAGCTCTCTTTGTCTGGCTTCCACTCATGGGATGCTATTCAGAGGGCTAAATGTGGCATGTTTAAACGTGAGATACAGCATGGCTTGTCTCGACCCCATTTGGGATATCTGCTGAGGCAGAAAGCTCAAGTAATAGCCTACACTAATCAAAGGACATAATTCAACCTCTGTCACACCACAACAGAACATTATGATTGTTCTACACGTATTGATTGAGAGATAATACATAACCATTACTCCTTGAGACAGAGTTATAGAATGTTGGCTTTGTTCCTGGAGCTCTGTCACCTTGGAGAATTTAGTTCCAAATGTAATCAAACAACCTTGGTCTGGCTAAACCAGGTTTTTGGCGTAATGTAAATGGTTTTATGGAACATTTATGCTTCGCAATAGGCATAGGAGTCTTGGTATCAGAATCACTCAGTGAACTATAATAACAACAATGTCAGGTTCTCCTGCCTTGGGCGTCATGGTTCCCATGGAGCCATGTGGTTTTGTTTCTGTTTGTGTTTCAGGTTTGTCCACGTGTTTTCTGGATTGTGTGCATCTGCCCTTCCTTGGGTCCACCTGTCTTGTTTTCCCCTGATCATCCTATGTATTTATTCCCTTTGTCCTCCTGACTTAGTTTGTCTGTCACTGTTTTATACGCCCCTGTCTAGGTTCTGTGGTTTTCATTGTATCCAGGTTGTAGTCTTCCATGAGTTTTAAGATGTAATGTACTCCTTGCTCTTCACCGCTGTTTGCTTTGTGTCTTGTCTCTTAATAAACATTGCTCGGCTCAGCACTTGGGTCCTTTCTCCGCATCACAAATAATAAATAAAATTATAATAGTAATAATAATCGCATATCTAGATTTTTTTCTACAAAAATGTAACTCAGAGCTAAATAAATAAGAAAAAAAGAGCTTTACAAAAGTCCTATTCAAATTAAAATTTGTTGTATAAAAATAAATCTGTTGTGGATATTAGTAAATAAATGGTTTCATTAGGTGGCTGTTTCTTTTTTCATCTTTTTATTATGAGTTGCAGCAAAGTTTCTGAATATCCCGGGCAGAGAACGTGCAATAAGAAGGAAGCGAACGCAACTGAAGAGTTGCTGAAGTCCATACGCGTGCACAAATAGGAACTAAAGAAAGCCGTTAAGAACACAAAGGGCTTATAAAGGAACAGCGTAACGACACAGGTGACGCGGAGAACTCAACACGTGTCACCTGTGAGGGGCTTGGCACGAAAACAAAACATACAGCACGTGCAACAGAAAAGCGCAACATAAACAACAGGCTACGCGGACGCTACCGCCGCCAGACGGAGGCTGCTGGCTGGGAGGCGCCGTCACACTGATTAGAAATGAAAGATACGTGTAGGCCTCCAGCACAAGAACGCAGCTAGATTTGAAGCTTCTTGGTGGTGCAGGAAATTTAATATGTTTTAACATTCTGTGCATTTATATTTGTCGAGAACAAATGAAAAGATGTGTTAATTTAATCAATTGTATGGGAGGAAAAAGTAGTAAAGGTAGGACAATAGCCCCTAAAACCTTATAGGAAACACATAATATTTTCTGCAGTTTCCAAATCCCCTAATCTGAAAGTGTCCCTAAAATGTCCTTACTGTAGCCTCAAAATATCTGGCAGTGGTACAAGAGGACACCTGGTTTCCCATGAAGGCAGATTAAAAAGCACAAACAAGACACTTGATTAAATGGAACCTACTCATTGCCACAATGTTCATAATTGTCTATGCCTCCAACCGTCCAATAGCCATGCACCAAGACAGCCAGAAATATTACAATGAGGGAAACAAATGAGCAGCTCACAGAAGTGCCTTGTTACTGAGGCCAGAAAGTCTGGGCTCATTTATAGACCTGTGGACTGTGGATCAAAGCCTAATATCTCAAGCACTGTTTACTAATATCAATATCTCTAAGTAATGAAGGCAAAAAAAAAAAAAAAAAAAAACCCTGCAAGAGTAAGTATTTACATTGTTAAACATGTTGAGGTATTGCAGATGGCTGCTCTGTCCAATCATGGCTTTGTGTGTTAAAGGTTGCATTGTTGTTTATCAGGAACAACTGCACCCTATACATTTTTCTGAACCATTCAGGAACTGAGCAGGTGTATAGAGTGCTACAAATCATTTACTGTTTTTGAAGCGATCTGCAAAATATTTAATAGAAACTAGATGTTCTAAATGAGATTTTGACTTTCTTAGTCTCACTTGACCTGCAGAAGGTTAAGTGGGTCTAAAGCCATAAGCATGTAGATGTTTTATAATGTGGGGCACCCTGACAAACCCCTCCCAGAATCCCTTCAGGAACAGCTGCAGTCTCAGGCATTTTTTAGCAACACAAAGGACAATTTAGGAAGACAAATGCACATGTAAACTCAAGTCAGATGTCACTGAAATGCTGTGCTAGCTGCCTGAAAGACTTCTACATTGTACCAACAGAGTGTGGTGAATTAACATTTTCACATTTTAGTGTGTGTGTTGCAGTGCTGTTATTTCAAAAGTCTCTGTTGAAAGAAAGGTGAATAACTAGCTAGTGGTGCTGAACAAATCCTATAAGCTAATGTCTTTAAATGAATCAACACAATGTGGTTTAGTGTTTTCACAGCATGATGGATTCAGCTCATCAACCACTCATCAAGTTCTGGAAAGACACTAATTTGTACAGTGTGGTGTCCCTCCAGGTTATGAGCCTAAGAACCATGTTGTAGGTTATATCCTACAGGAATACATGCAAATGTAACACTGGACAAAGTTCTGAATTTGAAACTGAAACCTGCAGACCTGATTTTTAAAGAAGAATAAGAAAGCCAAACAGCACAATTTTAGAACAACCAAGGAGAGTGTCAACACAAGCTTCACTGCTCCACAAACAAACGGAACGGATTAAGTGAGTCTCCCCTTTGAGAAATCAAATAGCGCGCCAAGCAAAGATAAAAGGCACAGACAGCCTAACAAGGCCTTGTTTGTCTATTCAGAGGCTTTAGACATGTATTAAAAATCATAGCTGTAAGATGTCTGACAGATGCTAATGAAGTGATGTTTGTGTCCTTTGATTCATGGACTAAATAAAGATAAGACATGCGGTTTCCAAAAAAAAAAAAATTTAAAATTAAAGTTGAGCCCACAATCCAAACACATCCATTCAGTCTGTCACCAAAAGACATGACAGCTTCCTCCCACCCTAACAAGACCCTCCATTTGCATATTAATGAGAATGTGGAGGAAGGGGAGGAGTGAGGGTGGAGTCACGGCTAGCTCACTGCTGGTTGTTTTGGCACCGACTGACAGAAGACCACAAATGGGCTCTTAATGACCTAAAGCAAGACACAATCAAGACAGTGATGGCTTTAAGAGAGATGATATCAGCATGCTGGGTAAAGATTGTGTGTGTGTGTGTGTGTGTGTGTGTGCACGCGCATACATGTGCATGGGTGTGTGTGACACGGTTTCTTCCTTCCCCTATATGTCGGTGCTCCCTTGGTAATTACATTCTATAAACAGCGCTCTCTCTCTCTCTCTCTCACTCTCTCTCTCTCTCTCTCTTTTTCTCTCTCTCTCTTTCTCTATCTCCCTCTCTCTCTCTCTACCAGGATGAATATACATCCCCAAGGAGTCAGGCATCAGTACACCCAAAGGGTAAATACACAATTAGCAGCTACAGTGTGCTTTAGACCCAGCTAATCAGAGGGGACAGTTAACATCTGTTAAAAACCAGACTGCTTTTAGCACTAAGAATGTTCATTGTCTTACATACTAACAGCTCATACACAGTATGTTAACCTGCCAAGAATACAACATAAGACCTCCTTGTAGCAATCTGAAGTTTTTACATCCAGCTGTGAATTTCAATCTATTTTTTAGTGTAAACATTTTTGTAGGCATAGGGTATTTTATAAGTGATCATATATGTAATTTGTGCTTTTACACATTACTAAGAAGAAAGAATTAGGTATAGTAAAATCAGCAGCTATCTCACTGTATAGTAATTAAGATCATTCTAAATCCAAGTGCATACCAGGTCAACATTCTCTGAAACATTTCAGCAACATACTGATGGTCTGGGCTTTGCAATGTTTAGGAAAAGAACTGACAAGTGAAATGAACCAGTATGAGTAGGGAGAACATTTTAGAGACCTCCAAACACACAGTCACGCAGTGACTCCAATATCATGTTTGGGTTTGTTGGTAGTTTCCATACAGGCAGCCTCTGGAGGCTGGTTTTCCACACATCACTTTTAAAATCAAGGGCTACTCCATTTTTCAGGTTTTGAAAATGAATCATAGGGCAGGAATTAATGTTTGTCTAGAAGACAAACATCTGTGCAGATATTGTGAAGTTCCAACATTTGCTAGAATGTTATAGAAAGTATAAACATGAATGTTATATAAAGTATAAACATGTATATACCTAAACCAGATTAAAACATAAGACATAAATATAAGGCATTCATTTTTACTCATGAGAACTGCATAGTGCCCAATAGTTCATCAGTTTCTTCACAATTTTTTTGCTCCTCAAAAGCTTTTTTTTAGCCACTTAACTCAGAGAAGTGTCTTCAAGACACAATCTTCCGGCCCGTCATGCATGTCATTAGTCTCCTAAATTACAAATATCATTAGTGGAATTGATTCAAGCCTGCCTCCCTACAGGGGTTGCTGTCTGCATGGGAGACACTGGAAGAAGAGGACTTGGCTCTCCTGCAAGTGGTGTTGTCCCCTTTCACTAGTTCAAGCAGACTTCAGTGAGATCCTTAGTCAGTTGCACCCTAGAAGTAAGTAGAAAATGTTCATTACCACAGACCCCTAGAGAGTTAGAGGAAAGGACAGGTGAGAGAGAAGGCTAAAATAAGAAATTAGAAATGATAGAGAAGGCTAAAAGATAAATGAGAAATAAAAGACAGTGTTAAAGAGAAATGGGTGTGTGTAAAAGAGAGATTTTAGGTTTTGCCTTTGCTAGGACTTTTAATCATGTATACATAACTCACTAGAACTTTTACAATTTCATGTTATAGTCCCATAATAAAGAAAATTAACAAGAAAATTGACTAAAATGTCATCACCAATTCACCACTCATTCACCGAACATAAAACCTCATTGATTCTCCTAACGTTAGTTAGGAGAACCATGCTATTAGTTGTAGTATTCTCCATCCTAAGACAAGCAGCTTTTCAGGGTTGTGGCCACCAGATCTACTGCATCATCACAGGTGATTTTTTCAATCCAAAATGTTTTCCACATATTTCAGACATGAGAAATACTTATATATGTCCAATAGATCATTAGGTATGTATAACTCCGAAGGCCCAGAAATAAATAGCTGGCAAAAGTATACTCCCAAGAGCTGAAACCACTGAGTGAACAGATTGCATAACTGCATACAGTGCACAAAAAGATGAACTATAGATTCAACCCCAGGACAAAAGGGACGTCCCACACCAATACTAGGATCAAGGTGCACAATGTTTCTGTTAGTGGCTATTGCTCCAATTTGAAAGTCAGTTCTGCTTTTGATAGTTGAAGGCTTGTATGGAGTTATCCAGCAGCCTTTTGGGAAAGAACCAGTACCAAAGGAACCAGAGCACCTTGTTGAGAGAAAGCCCTCTGGAAGGTAAACATCAGACACCATTGCACAGATGACATACATGCCTTTCCTGCCTTAAACTTATGCAGTTCCAAAGTTGTAAAGGACAGAAGGCACCACTCATCTCATTTCCCTTTCACCATGGCCACAGTCAGAGGCAGACAGGCCAAAAGAAAGAAAGAGAATGAGAAAGATAGTGTGAAAGAGTGAGAGAGACTGAAGTAAGGGGTAAAAGAAAAAAATACTGGCAGAAAAGAAGCAACCTTGCCCACCAAAAGAAGGGCAGAATGAAAAAACAAACAAACAAGTAGGGCAAGAATAGTTTTATTATTTTCTCTTCTAAAAAATAAAAAGCATTTTGTTTAGGCTGTTGCTGATTTTATGATTACAGCTAAAGCGTATTGCTTGCAGTTTGGTCATCACAATTGCTATAGCCTTCAGTCAAGATTATGAAAATGTAGAACACCCTGCAATGTTGTTAGTTTAATTATCAGCTCCAAATCCTAATAAGTCAGTGCTAGCAAACACTACAATATGTTACTGTCAAAATGTATCCTGGTGGGCTTTGCATGGCTAACCTGAAGTTTATTTTATATAAATTCATACAGATTTATAGCTGACACTGATCTCTAGCCACAGAAGAAACTGTCTCTCCTTATGTGTCAGATTCATCCATACTGTGGGGGAGGTGTGCATTCAATAATTCATTCGAAGATTGACACATGTAGATCTCAAGGGATCCGACAATGTATATATTCTGTGCTGAGGTCCTTTGAGATACACGATGAAGGTCTGCCTGTGAATCTGAGATCATGGAGATGAAGGTCAAAGGTTATTCTGAAAAGGGGGCTCTAAGACATCGGAGCTAAAGCTGGCCCTGACCTCATTTGCAGTAATATAATGAATTCCACCTACATCTGACTAGATCTCACTAGAACATTGCAGAACACCCCATGGAGGGCCAGCATCAGTATGTATACAGTATGCAACTAAGGAGAGAGAGAAAGGTGTTGGTTTAATCATATCCATCCTGCATACTGAGAGTGGTGGTCAGACATGAGTATTTTGATGAGGTAGAAGATTAATCTTTTGTTTCAGAAGATTCTGTGACTGTTTTGTTGTTTGTTAGGCCTATTTTTGTAATTGGACTATTACACAAAAATTAATTAATGACTTAAGAAACAACATCAATAATAATACTAATACACAGATTTCTTCCTAATTGTATTCTATATGGTCAGATGTTAATTTGTTGTTGTCTAACTCTACTACAAAGCTCAGGATTGGTAGGAGAGGACAGCACATGAGACATTAGCTTCCTAGCCAATGATGAGGCATGAAGAGTGGTCGATGTGCAGATCAATAGCAGCATATGGGCCTCAGCAGCACCACACAGAAGAAGACTTTGGGGAAAAAACAGATCACTGAAGAGCCATGTTGTCTGCAGTCACACTCACACGCACATGTTACACATAAACACACACTTATACTTTATGCTTGACTGGCCTTTGTTGTGGTCCCCCATAAACAGCCTATGCAACAAACAAATGAATGAATAAACTAATAATCACTCAAACAGAAAAACAGAAAAAAACTTTGTGCTGCTGTTTTGTTATGCTTCATGGGTTTGATAAGGTTCAATAGAAGAGAGAGGGTTTGAAAGAGAGCGAGAGAGAGAGAGAGAGAGAGAGAGAGAGAGAGAGAGAGAGAGAGAGAGAGAGCGAGAGAGAGAGATAGATGGGGGGTGCTTTTGCTAGAGCCCAGAGGAATGTAAATAGCCTATGGATTAATCTGATGTCTGTCTTCATTAAAATTTTAAAATGACAGAAGACTCTGGTGAATTATTCATTACAACTGTGTATGAGATGATGTTATTTATTGCCCACATATCACACAGCACCTTTCTTTTTAGTTTAATCTGATGATTTACATCTAAACATGTGGTAAATCCGCAGTGTCGCCTGCTGATTCTTTATCAATGCTTTGATTTCGCTGCGCTAAAAAACAGTTAAAAATTAAAAAAAATGATTTAATTATGACTCCACAAGAATTTATAAATTACACGTGGGACTGGGGTGGGTTTGATTAGTGCTACAAGTGATATGTTAAAGACTTTATAGCGATACTAGAAAAGTAAACACAGAACTGTATTGCTTGGTCAGTGAGAGTCGTGCCGAATCTCGACACAGTTCAAACGCTGAAACTTGAATTATTCACCGCATCTTGTATACGGTAAACGGTAACGGTAGCTGGTTTGTATTGTTAAATAACTTGCTAGGCATCGCATGATAGCACTGTCTGCCTGTGTTTGGTACCCGCTCAACCAAAGCCAAAAGTGTGTGTGTATGTGTGTGTTAGACCGAAAGTGGATACTTACGGGGGGCGAGGCCGCTTCTTCGGGCTTTGTGTCATTGGTTTAGCAGACCCAAGACCCCGCCTTGATGAAAAAAAAAAACAAAAAAAAAAAAAACGGAAAGTGGGAGTGGGAGAGAAGGAAAGCGAGAGCGACTGGGAGAGAGAGAGAAAGAGAGAGAGAGAGACTCAAACATTTCCCTTCTCCTGAGCCTTTCACACAGAGGACGTCCACCCCTCCAAACAGAAGCATCCCATCTTCGTCGCAGTAGCCCACTTTCAGCCAAATTATTTTGACACGGTTCAGTGGCCTCGGTGCTGGGATTGCTCGTAAAGGCACAGTTTCACTTCAGTTATTTGGATAATTAAGTTTCTTTAGCATTTTTAAAGATTGGAGCAACTATTCGAAAAAGAAATCAAAATTGGAAGGAAACATTCACTCGTCTGCGGCGCTTATGATGGTATTCCCGGGCGCCTAAAACTCGTCTTTCATAACTTGCAACAAACGTCTTGCATTAAGGTAAGATTTTATGGTGCCATTCTAAAACTGTACAGCACAGTTATTATTGAGCTTTACAAATAGAGTGTTTTATTGCATTTTGTCTACGATGTGGCTAGCTGGAGCTTTGATATAGCCATGTGTTCTCGCTTCGCTGCGCCACGAAGAAAAAGAAAGGGACGAGGAGTGAACGGTGAGGACATGTTTGACCACGTAAAGCCCCAGATCGCTACCTATCTGTCAAAAGAAGCCTTCCCCCAGATCTATCCTCGCTGTTTCCAGAGAGCTGGCTTTTAAAATCTATTAAGAGGTAACTCATGCAGCTTATAAGGTGTTGATTTCACTCAGTCATAAGAAAGATGAGTTTTTTTAACAGGGTAAGTGTGACGAATTACTAGGTGATGCACGACGGTTTCTTCGTGAGATTCAGTTTACGTCGCGAATAATATCGTAATCGGATTATTGGCCCACTTGCACTTTTCCATAATTTAAAAACAGACGAATCCCGTGTGTGGTAGTGGGAAATTCACATTTCTCAGAAGTTCAAGCAGCCTATATTTACCATTTTCTTGATCGTACAATGTTTGCGCTATTGTCCACAATGACACAGCCCAAATAACAATTAGCTGGAGCTGGTGTGTAGTGGTGCTAGGAAGTTGCGCCGCGTAGTCTTGAGTGTCCAGGATTCATAACGGAGAACTCCCGTGTGTAGTCGTGAGGGAGTAGGAGCGCCATGATTAGAGGTGTATCGTAAAATATTTCATATCGGGTTGGTAATCTGTTGAACAGCAGTAATGAATAATATTTTTGGTCTGTTTGGTCAGTACACCTGACGTCTAATTTCGCATTGAGCTCTTTAAACTAACGATAGGAAATTGATCATACATTCTTCTTAAAGATGACAACCCAAACTGGGCAGAACAAAATTAATTCGAGTAACACGAGAATGCCCGGCTACCTGAGATCTCGAGCCTTAGAGCTTTTATCCGGCGACTTTTTGGTTGGAGTGGACGGATTTGGGCTTTTGGGTTGGGTTTTTGCATGGAATGACCAATGAAACAGACAATGTCACGGTATAACTTAATACATATTAACTTACCCATTAAATAAATATTATCTTAATGTATATTGACATATTAACTCTAGACTGCTAAACTGCCACAGTAACTAATGTGACTTCATTAATATTATCAGGTTTGTGGTGTGCGGGATACAAGATGGAATAAATACATTTTAATTACAAAATAAATCACATCAAAGGTAATGCTTAAGTTAACTAATAGTACCTTAGCAAAATGCTAAAAGAATGACCAGTGTGTGAGACAAACCCTATGAGGAGGAGGGAATAACTCAGTGGCTTGACCCCTGTTAGTGAGTAATGCACTGACAGAGATGATTGGAGAGCTAAATTGATTCATAGGAGCAAGCTGAATGGAGCACAACCTTAGTGAGTGGAGCTTTTGTGTGCCCGAGAGATCGCAAGAGAGAGCGGGAGAAGGAGAGCGGGAAAGAATTCAAGTGAAAGAGTACAAGAGAAGGACACAGAGGGAGGGGGAGAGTGTTGGAGAAATGGAGGAGAGAGAGAGGGATGGGGGGAATCTGGCTCTGTGTTGGGATGATGGTGAGCTACAGATGTGCTCTCTCTCGGACATCTGCGTTTTCTTCTGCCTTTGTCAAGGAAACATTTAATATGGTGGACGGCTCAATACAACAAAAGGGCCCCTGTCAGAGCAACCCATTAAGAACCACTAGTCATGAGAGAAGCATCAGAATTGCATTCACCCAGCACACTCTGCATCTGTGGATGTTTTTAGATATTTGTAGAGAACTAGAACCAGGATGACACACTTATCATCAGAGGAGGCATGACAAGTTTTAAACTTTCTTTTAATTATCTTACAAATCCAGATTTTTAAGTATAAGTTCAGACATAGCATTATTTAGCATTAGTACGTCAGTGAAAACCCTCTACCAAGATATAAGATGTGTGGGTGCATGTGTATGTTTGAGTGGGTGGGGGTGGTGGGACTTCCTGTGTCGCCTAGACATAGGTTATTTATATTCTCACACATTTACCAAGAATGAATGCCTGAGCCATTTAGAAGATACAAGTTACAGAGTCACTCATGGAAATAGTCTTAACTCATTTCTGTGTCAGCAAAATGGACACATAAGGGGTTAAAACAAAAATGGGGAAGGGAAGAAAGTAGAGAGACAGATAAACAACTGTCTTCTATAAAGATGGTGAGCGGCATCCTGTTTAGCAAAACATTGTAACATGTAGGTCATGGCGTAGTGTGGAGTCATGTTGTAGCATAGTGGGGCACTCACCACAGTCCTCAATACTCTTGCTAACTGAAGTGAATGTTTGTACAGTTCCTCAACTAGCAGGCATCAGTGACCTCTGCCTGTCTCCCAGAGTCTTCATGGGTCTAATCCTTTGAGCAAGTAACCACCTCCCATGTATTGTTCTCAAAATCGTCTCCAGCTGGTGGCTGAGTGTAAAAACTCTGTGGAGATGATGTGCAAGCTTATGTATCTGCAGGAGTTCCCTGAAGCCAGTATTTTCCTGAATCATTCGTGAAGTTTCACAGTAGTGATTCATTCTGTAGGCATGCCAGTACACATCAGGTCACCTGAGCTGTGGATATGCTTTAGTTAGTTGTTTTTTTTGTTTTTTTTTCCATGTTTTATTAGTCTGTCCTGCAACTTTGATGGTGGCACATGATTTCATAGACAATGCCACCATTAATGATATGGTAACATGGGACCTTTTTTAGATTTTGTGATTCATGACTCACCACTCTGGTCAGAGCTACTGTGAGTCCAGTGGAGACAAACAAACGAGCAAATAAATCCGAAAGCATAAAAAAAAATTAAGGAGTTTAGCTGACTGAGTCAAGATGATAGAATAGCCCTCATCACAATTTGCTTGAGAGAGAAAGGTGGGTCAGTTTGAATGTGTGATTTTAATTGGTCTCTGAAGACCCTCTCTTACCTTTTTTCCTGCTTTTTTTGTGCTACCTTCAAAAGTGTCTGGAGTGCAACTGTGGCTGTGTCCTCAGTGTGGGGAAAGTTCCATGCTCATTAGCCTGAGGTTCGGGCAGGATTGATTGGATGCAGGCCACGGCTAATCACTGGTGACGCCTGCACTAAACAGGGAGGTGAGGGCGTAAACTGCGAAAGACAGCCTGCCTGCCCTCCGGTTAGCTCGCTGCTAAACATGAGGAATGAGAGAAAGAGAAGGAGGGGAGTTCTTACTGTATTCTGTTTTTATTTCTTTCTTATACTCTGTCTGTGTTTCTTCCTCGCTTGCAGTCTCAGCTGCTCTAAACATCAACTGTCACCAAACATATTAGCATTCAATGTTATTCAGCGGTTGTGAAAGTATTCAGCACCGTGATTGTACATTTGTTCTTGGTAATCGGAGAACACACTTGAGTCTCAACTCATTTTTAGATAAATAGTCGGGTTCGGTTTTTTTTCATATTTTTGATCATTCTGAGTCTAAGTCCAAATCACGCGGAGACCTTATTTGGGTTCTGTTGTTTGTTTTTGAGCAAATGAACCAGTCATGGCTAGGCGAAACACAAGAATTTGATGGGGTTATCAAAGACAAATCTGATTTGAGCATTAGATGGTTCATAGTGGAGCTGTTCCAGGTTGGAGGTGTGTATATGATTATGAAGACATTAGAAATGAGTTCAAGACATACGAGAGGGGGATAGCCTTACTTCACTTTGTTCTTCAGCCAGTCTTAATTTAATCTGCTGTCATGATGGTTATCTTAGCTGAAGATGTGCGGCGGAGAGCGATGAAGGAGAAATAAAGTGTAGAGGAGAGGAGGAATGAGACATGGATGAGAAGAGAAACTGTGTGCCTCCGGATGTCTCTTTCATGGGAAGAGGCTGAGGGCCGTGTAATCACGTTAGAAATCAGGCCTTCTAATCCAGCCGCCTGTACCACACACACACACATGCACACACACACACACATATATATATATATACACACACACTGACACTTTATGGGGGAGTTAAAGGGTGAAGAACAGCCCACGGATTAAACAGGACACATCCACCACTGGTTAGTAAAATGCAGACAGGGATTATAATTAGAGCTGTGTTGAGCCGGTGTGCTGTGTGCATATAGACTACATTTTACAGCATGTATGCTAAGTACCATAGTGTCACTGACTTTACCTTTTTTTAGGTAACACACTTTGTGACTTTGTTTGGGCATGGTAACAAATTGATTTTTATTGCATATTTCAAGATATTTTTTCTTCTGTTCTTGAGTCTTGTTAAAACAGATATTTCAGAGGTTTTTTTTTTTTTCATGTGTAAACACAAATCAAGTGAAATGAAAGGCCAAAGTCTAATGTGAATCATTAAAACATCTCAATAATAATAATAATAGTAATAATAATAATAACAATAACAATAATAATACTTCTTTTGTTGGTTGTTTATTTCATGCCTTTTTTGGGATAAAATATACACATTTATAGGTCTGGTACTGTTGTCAGCTCGAGCCTGTTGGTAAGCAGTGCTGCGCTCCGAGCATTTCCGTGTTACGACCCCACTCGGCAAGTTTGGGCTCGCCTCGTTGTTGAGAAATGCCGCAATTATCGATGCCTTTTTCTTCTCTTCCAGTGTAATGCTGCTGCTGTTTTAATGCTTATTAATTGATGCTCTGCTGGGCGCTCGTGTAATCCACTCAGGATTTCTCTTAGGCTGAATGGCCTTGAGTTACCCCTAGAGGGACGCTTCCTTCTGGGAGATGTGGCACGGGTGTATTTGAATCTGTTAAATTGTTGTATCTGAGATGCAGGAAACATGCAGTGATATTGAATTAATCTTTCTTGGTGTGTTTACAAAAGTTCAGGGACCGTGTGTGTTTCTATAGGTAAAATTTTAAGGAAACATATTCCAGCCTACATTGAAAGAAAAAAGAACACACTTGACAAGAATGGTGAGGGAAAACTGTGTACACATTCCACAGCTGTTCTGAGCTGAGGAGCCCCTGCGTGACTGTGCTTCTTGGGTCCGTTAACAGTCTGGAGGTGCAACGTGGTAGTCGGCGTTTCCCGAGGGCTGGAAAGCCCATTGCCCGGAGCGAAAGCGAGCAGTGTTGTAGGAGCTAATAAATGTGTGTATGTGTTATTGTGCACACTGTCCCTAAACCTAAAGAAACATAAAGAAAGGGCAGGTAATGTTAACATGCCAGAGTACCATTTAACTGGTGAGCATGTTAATATGTCGAGATGGGACAATGTTCACTCACTTGCTCTCTCACACACATACTGAGGTATGCAAAGGAACTTCAGTAATTGTTGACCATTGGACAGACCACACAAATCCTCTAACAGTATTTAGTTAATACTGTTAGTACTCTCCCTCTGAAGCTCACTTCCCTGTGAGGTTTCTGCAATGTAATTATTTATTTTCTTCATGTTTATACCCTTCAGGCCCACCACTGCTAATATAGATCAGTAGTGCCAAATATTTTGTGTGGTCACTTGCAACTCCACTCTAATGGCTTAACTCAAATCACATGAATGAGTAACTTGAGCGAACAGCTCCACTGAATGCCTTTAACAGTCAAACAAGTGAGTGTTGGGAAGGGCGATACTCAGATATCTTGAAGCGGTTCAGCTCATGCTAGCGTTCGAGTTGTCTCTGGGAGGCTGCTGCTTGGGATATCTTTAACTCATGTCTTTCATACTTGCTTGTGGAGTGAGTGTTTGAGTGATGAGTGAGAGGAGCAGAGCATCTTCCACTGTGTGTATGACCATGAGTGTGTGTGTGTGTGTGTGTGTGTGTGTATGTGTGTGTGTGTGTGTGCCCGCTTTGCTTGGCTAGTACAATTGTCACTTTTTTTTTTCTTTTTTTTTTAAACTGCGGGACAAAGGGCAGCAGAAAGTGAATAACATGCATACAAGGAGGCAGGTATCTATCTTTGTGCAGCTTCCCAATGCCAGCAGGGTCTGGGACACGTGGCGCATTGCATTTCTCACGAGTGTGTTTTACACACACTCGCACACCATCACTCTCAACCATGTTGTACAAAACATCTTAACTACTACACACACCCACGCCCAGGGAGAGAGAGAAGGAGAAAGGAAACTTTTTTTTTTTTTTTTTTGTCCTCACTGCATGCAACACTGCTTTTCTGGAACCATCTACTCCGGTGTGTCCTTTTGAGTATCTCTGTATATGGAACTATCCTGCTTAAATGGCTAATGACCTTTGGTTTGGAGCCTGTCCAGGACCCGTCCAGCCTTGTCAGCAGCACACCTGAACTCATTTCTCTCGGTGCTGGTCAGCGCTTGCGCCTTGCGAGCTGAGATTACTGCTCATCTGCCTGTTGGAGAGCTAATCTGATCCCATGTCTTTTGCGAGCTCTGGGTGTCTGATAATATCCTGTCGGCGGTTGTGGATCGCTGGGACAGAGATTGGTATTGCCATAGACTCATTCCGGTGCTGTGTGTGTTTCAAAGGTGGCAGCCATTTTCTCCTTCCTGTCCAGTGCAGCTACGCGGCACTTCACACCCCGTGCAATGTTTCTGAAGCATTTGTGTTGGCTTGGGGGAAGTCAGGCATGCCAAAACTCTGCATCCCCCCACCACACACACACACACACTTACACACTCGTGTACTCTCGTGTATGGACAGATGGCGGCCCTCATTCCCAGTGCTGCCCCTCACCGAGGAACTGAGTGTGCAGCCGTTGAACCGTATCCGTGGTAACGCCACCGTTTGTGACATGGTGTACCACCATCACTGGGCCGCCGTTATAATCTGCCCCAGCACTGGCCAACATGTGACACGCATGTTCCATAATGACTGAAGAGACATCATTTGTTTCTTGGGTGTTTTAAAAAAAAGTTATTGGGCAAATGTTTGGTCTGTCAGTCTTGGGCTTACGTTGGAGGTTTGCTGCCTTACTGGGTCATCTGCAGTTATGTTAATACACCAACCTACAGGGCTGCAGTGCTGAAATGTTTTTGACAGGAACAGTGGTTCTACTTGTGGTGCTGTGACAGATGTGTTGCTATTTATGTATGGTGTTTGTTTGTTTATTTATTTATTTATTGAAGTTCTCCAACTTAGCTATGGAAGTTCTGGTGAAGAGTAATTTTGATTGTCACATCCTGCTCTTGCCTTCTTTGTTTTTTATTTTTAAAGGTAGTGGTCTGCAGAGGTGGGGGGCACGAAGGCAAAAGGGAAAGCAAATGCCTCTACTGATAGGAGTAGTAATGATGATAATAATAATAATAATAATAATAATAATAATAAAAATGTGGGTACAGGTCGGCCATGAGAGAGGTTTTGAGCTGCCTTCCCATTAAAGTACTATTTTTCTGCTGATACGTAATGATCAGTACCTCTGAGGAGTGGATGCGTCTCGCTGGAAATTACAGGTCATTTTTGCCAAAACAGTGCATAATTGTGTTCTGTGTTATCAAGGCGCAGGAAAGGATGGGTGTTTTTGGGGAGTGGGTGGATGGTCGGGGGAGGGGCGGGTGGCGTAACTTGGCAAGGTGACTGCGGCAGAGCAGAATCATCATCATCATCATCTGTTAGTAAGTGGACTGGGCATGTTGTCGAGGCAGTTGTCTAGTAAATGAAGAGCCTGTTTATCTTCCATCCCCCTCGCCAGTGCTCGGTCCGTGGCCGTAGACCAGCTACAGATGTCCACCGCAGTAGGGCCGCGCTGAGATCCAGCCCCGTCTCTCTCCTACCGCCCCTGAAACACCCTCAATCTGCTTCTCTGTTAAACGGCCCTTTTTTGTTGCTTTTTTTTACCTCCCCTCCAACACTCGAATACCAGTCGCGGCAACACGCTCGTCATTTGCAAGAATTAAACGCCCACCAGAAGAAAAGCTCACGTAATGAGGGCAGCTGCTGGACGATGCGTCCGCGCCGAGTCGGAATGTTTTCGGAAACCCCAGACAATGTGCCATCTGCACCCGGCAGGGAGCCTCGGTGACACAGAGCAACTGCTGAGAAAGACCATCGTATTGTTATTGAAGCCCCGCTACCATACTGGCAGCCATATTAAAGCCTCAGATCGCTGGCCTGATAATGCAATAATAGGAGGAGAGAGAGGGAATTAGAGAAAGGGAAAGAAAGAGGAAGAAAAGATAGAGATGGGGGGGGGGCATGACAATGAGCAAGCACAGATTCCTGTTGGATCTGCTGACACATCGTGCTGCTGCGATGCAGCAGATTAGATAGCAACATAAACTTCTCCCAGGGCAGTGTGTGACAGTTATCTCTCTCTCCCTCTCTCTCCCCTGCTTCTCTGGCTTTTTCTTTCCTCCCCTGGTCTCTTTCTGTTTCTTTATCCACATTTCTTATATTTCCTCTCTCCGCCCCACCTCTTTCTTCTCCTCCTGTTCGTGGGAGGTTGCGGGAGCTGAAGGGGGAGTAAATCAGTGAGCAGCTCCTCTGTGCCATCGGAAGGGCTGTGGAGTGGCTCGCTCAGGTCGCTTTCCGACGCTCTCGTCTGGAGGAAAGGGAGCGCAAGCTGTGGGGAGAGCGACGTCCATAAATATGCATGCGGAACCTCGCCGGTTGGTGCGGCGACGTTTCTGAAGGGGCTTTTGCTTTGAGAGGGCCGTCAGGCAGCCTGATGGAACCTGACATTTCCAAAGGTCTACGAGGAGGATTTGTTTGTGACTGCTTTAAATTACTGTGTGGGAGAGGCAGAGAGAATGGTACAGGGAGAGGGAGAGAGAGAAAACATGGGGGGAGAGATGAGCTGAAGCTGGAGGAAAATGACTCTTGCCTGTTTCAGTGACTCCCCTAATGGGGATATGCTACTTTTTTTCTTAAGTGTTACATGAGCATTTCTCACTGTGGAGAAAGATTTCCTCCTGCTGCTGTTGTCCTTAAGCTGGATGACTGAGACAGACTCAGAGCAGGACGGGAGAGGGGCCAGGCACAGGGAGAATAGCCAGAGACATGGAAGTGTCTCTCTCTCTCTCTCTCACACACACACACACACACACACACACACACACACACACACACACACTCTCTCTCTCTCTCTCTCTCTCTCTCTCTCTCTCTCTCTCTCTCTCTCTCTCACACACACACACACACCCTCTCTCTCCCTCTCTCTCTCTCTCTCTCTCACTCTCACACACACATGAATGCACACACACACACACACTCTTTCTCTCTCTCTCCCTCACTCACACACACACACACACACACACACACTCTCTGACACACACATACACACACATACAGAGTCCCACTGTTGTAGGCCCGGGTGACAGTTAGAGAGAGCAGCAAGAAAAGCTGGACAGCTCGCTTATTCAGACAGGATTTATGATTTCCTTCTTCTTTCTCTCTCTCTCTCTCTCTCTCTCTCTCCCTTCTTTCTGCCTATATCCTCAATAATTAAGATTATTCTTAAAGACTTGAATGAATGTGCCATTTTTTCTTTTGAGTGCTGCTGTCTATTATGCATGAATTCTCAGTCTAACCCCACCCCCCCTCCCTGACACAAACACACACATCACAAGAGGTTTCAAATAGGATCTGCAGTGGTGCTGAGCTTAATAATTGTGTGTGCAAGAGAAAATAACATAGCAATTTTTTCTTGAGTGTTTTTTTTTTTATGTAACAATACAGATACAATACAGCAAAGCCTGTTATTTCATGTTGGCACTGAACTCAGGGTCCAGCTCTGACTCTGACCTTTTGGAAAAAAAAAAGATGGCCTAAATTGTGCATGATTTTCACAGAATGGAGAAATGATCGAGCCCCCCCCCCCCACCTTAGTCTTCTAGTCTCCCCCACCACTCCCATCTGTAAAGGCAGTAGGTTTGGTTGTTAGCTTTGAAATGTAAAAGGAGAATAAAACCCCACTAAAATGCCTCTAGGTGCTTCTAAGGTCATGGTAAATAAACCAGGCCTTGTTTCAGATCAAGAAGCAGCAGCAACAACAACAACAACAACAAAAGCCATGCAGATTGGACATGGGTGTCAGTCATACGGGCTTGAATGGAAACATTTTGCATCAAGTGTTGACAGTAAGATGGGTTTGGCTGTATATTTCTCCTCTCTCCTGCTCACAAACACATGAGGCATGTGTTTACTCAGTAGTCAACTTTGATGATGTCTTGCATGTCGCGCATGCATGCACACAAGCTTATTAGCTGTATTCATAGTGATTCACATGGAGAGGGTGTGGCTAAGAGTTCAGATGCAAAGCACAGGTTCGTCCTTCATTAACATAAAATATGAACGCGGCGATAATGAGCTTGTAGTAGCTGATTTACGGAGCGCAGGGCAGCGGATGGTCTGTTAGGCTTGCCCAATGTGTTGATGCATGCTTTCTCTGCCGGGTTATGTGTTTGGGTAACCAGGCAGTCTGTGGTGATACAGATTAAATGGTTGCCAGTGGTTTAGTGAGGAAAAGATCACTGATCAGTTTGGATTGTTTGTTGAACTATGATTGGAGGGTGGAAGGTTTCAGACTACATAGTGTCACAAACCTGATGATCATTAAAGCAATAATGCCTTTTGTGTTACCAGTATTGCAGAATGTTGCAATGTGTAAACAAGCAATCAACGAAGAGGTATTGGTATTGTTTGCCGTGAACATCCACCTAGCTCATATGTTCCTGGTGAATGTTTTGTGAGTCTTTTGATGAATTGAGGTTTTCGTACTAACCAACCAACAAAAAGATCTGGTCCAAGTACCCCAGACTCATCACCAATGTATTTGTAATACACTGCCAAGCATATTGAAATACTTGCCAAGATAACTGATCGAAAACAATAGTAAAAGTATAGGTTGGAAATAAGATTAATTCTCCCATTATTGTTGTCCTTGTCTCGTGTTTTGTGTAACCCCACCCATAACCATTGTTTCATGTTTTGTGTAACTCCGCCCTTCACTGTTTGCACCTGTATCCCCCCAGTCTCTGTGTGCTTGGACCTCTTCCTGTCTTGTTGTCGTTAATCGTGATTATGTCCGTGTTTCACTTTTGTATCTCCGTGTTTTACTTTGTCTTATGTTTTCTGGTTTTGCCTCTTTCTGACAGTTACCTGCCTGTGGACTGTATTAAGGTTAATTAGAATGGATTTGCCCTTCATAAACATTACCGCCATGTATGCGTCCTGCCTAAACTCATTTGATGTCATAATATCATTAAAGTATCATTAAAGTGCAAACTTCTCCCTGTTTTCATCGTTATTTGTTTTTTCCTAACAATCACATTTTGAAAATTGCATTTAAACATTTATTCGAATTAAATGAATTACTTGTGAAACTCGCCCAGCACTATATTAGGACAGGCTGATCTCAAGTAAGCAATCTCTATGCGAAAGATTTCAGACACCCATGTTAATGTGATTTACACATCATGTGCATAGGCTGAGCCAAGTGTCTGCAACAGAGGTGTTGAACTGTCGACATCACATCCAAAATTTGGTTTTGGACATTCTAATTACTTGTTAATTAATGTCGTAAAATCTAGGTATTGAATTCATAACACTAAAATCCAGATACAACAGACTTCTCTACCTAGGGGTCAGGTGTGATGACAAAGTGGTCAATCAGTTCCATTAACTGTTCTGAAAACTACCAGTGATTTATACAATCCTAGAAATTGGATTCTAGCTACAGATGAGAAACTCTACTGGTATACTGGTTTTTGCTCCAACTCTGTAAAGCTCTACTATTTTCACTAATAAGTACACCTCTTCAACCAAGAAACCTTCCTGACTAGTGACATCAGGATACTTCTGTGCTGTGCTGGCCTAAACATCTGAAGACACTTGGATCTTCATAGGATCTAACTGAATAGAACTATCTGAGCCTTCATAGAATTTAACTTAACATGACTGGCATCGAGTATTTATGGGGGAGGAAAATCATTTGAACATTAGCTTAACTGTTCCAGCCTTTGTGATATCTATCCTACTCCAACGCACTTCAGGTACTGAAGTCTTGTGGGCGACTGTAGAGACTGCCAGTAGGGAGAGGAATGAGAACACTGAAATGCACAAACGCTTTATGTGATTCTTCAGAAATGAGGTGACCGTTCCCGCCCAGTTCAAACATTGCATAGTCTGAGTGTAAAGCACTGGATAAATATGATCGCAGGTCTCAGAGGGCACGGGAGTGTGTGAGGTATCTGTGTCTTTCAGCTCCCAGCCAGGAGCGTAGTGCCGACGTCGCGGTTGCTGAGCGTCTAGGCTCGCAGCGTCGCGTTCCTCCAGGGATTGTGTTTGGCAGGTGTTCAGCTGCGTTAATGAATAATGCTCTGTTAGTGTGTGTTGTGTATACATTTAACTTGTTATGAAAACAGGGCGCCTGCCAACGAGAGGGTCGGGCAGAAAGTCATGAAAACATCTGCAGCGCGCTTCACCAGACAAACGCGCGCACACATATACACACACACATACACGCACGCACACACACCTCTCCCGATGACTGCATGGGATTCAATGCTGTAGACCCACTGTGCAGGACGACCTAACAGCACTTTCAGTTGATGCGTTTGCTTTTAGCCTTGTGTCTGTCAGGGGCCGCATGTTGGACATGGCTAATGGGATGTTAAATTACGCAGCGTTCCCTTCTCCTCCTGGACCCGAACCATCTGCTGGCTTCTGTTCCATCTTTTGCTTTTCTGCTGAGTTTTCACTCTCCCTGTTAGGCATGCAACCCTTGGCTCGTGCCAAGTTGTGCACACCACCATACGCCCATGGAGTATTCCAATGTCCGCGTTCCGTCATATTTTTATGAGACGTGCTGATAAGCACTGTCAGGCACTGGGCCTACCATTCCGATGTTTTTGGCTCTTGCTGCTCCAAGTCTCTATTTTCCAGACATAAGTTGCTGTAGTCAGGCCTCCTTGGGAAGCCTGGCATGGGATCAGGGTCATTTTCAGGACAGGGCAGCTTTGTGGTGCATATCTCTGTTTTCTCCGATTCTCTTCAGAAAGGCGGCAGGTTGCTTCAGAGGCTCTGCAGGGCAGAAGTGTTCGCGGAGTAAACGTGCTGAAGGCAGAATATTTTAAAGAGTACGCAGCAGCTTCCCCGGCCGCCGGGCCCCCAGGCTAGAAACGGCTTTGCATATATATTTATTTTTATCGGGATCAGAGCAAATCGGGGTTCGCTGAGGATGGGGAGCCGGACAAGCTGCTTTGGTAAAAATAACTTCGCCTCAGTATCAATATTCATCATGGCAGATCGCACAAAGCCACCTTCAATAACGTTCTCCCATTACTCGTTGGGGAAAAAAGGCTGAGTGGAAAAAAAAACCCTCAATTCATTCTCGGCCCACTGTAGCACAGTTGGAGGAGACTTTGTTTTGACCTCGGGTTTTCTGCACAACTGAATAGTCTCTGATTATGCCAGCCAAGTCCATTCGTAGATGGAAAGATTTGAAATGGAAAACAAGAATTGGCAGCATTATCAAGAGAGTTGTTTTTCATTTTCACCCCTTGGTCAGACGTACCTCTTTCATAACAATGGCTAGAGTAGTTTGCAGAGAAATAATGGTTTGGAACGGCACTTAGGGCTTGCACGATAAAGCCTGATGGCTCAAAGCTTCTGCAAAACCAAGTTTTCTTTGTGTGTGCTTTTGTTTGTAAGCTCCTAGCCGCACATTTGGAATCTTTAGCTCATATTTGTACATAATGAACATTGTGAGAGATTTAGAGGGCAGTGTTATGTTATCAAATGCTCTGTACCTGAGATAAGTGACTTTTATTTCTGTCTCAGTTCTTCATGAAAGGGAAAGGGACCATTCTCCTCGCGGGGGTTGGCTTGCATGTAGTCTGTGTAAGCATGTTGTAGATGCGCTTTCATTAGAGCTGCATCATTTGAAGTGCAGCACATGAGACCACTCTCTCAAGTAAACACAAGCAAGATGTACACTTCTTACTCTTTGCCAGCACATGATGCAAATTTCACAATTGATGACCACAGGTAAACTCCCATTGCGATTTCTTCCAAGAAGACTTTTTTTCTTTGTTATGTTGTAAATAAAACATGCTCAGGAGAAAGTCCTTTATCTGGTAGAGAATCTTTTGTGTATATGGGGTTTATATGCATGTGGGGGCTGGAGATGGGATTGTTGCTTTTCAGAGTGTGAATAAGCAACTGCTGCTCGGTAGTGACTAGTGTCAGGGGCTCTGGATATTCTCCCAGTCAATGACAATACAATATTCGACTGCTAAATGGTGCAGGATGAAAAGTGTATTCAGGTCTTTTTAATGACAGCCCAGTCTGCAGGATGAGGGCTGCATAGCACTGTGGGGTGAGCCCTTGCCTGTGATCACTGAGCTTAAATTTTCAGCGGAGACTCCATAGGCCTGGGCCCACTGCCCCACTGGGGTAAGCTAGCACTTGGCCCCATCAGAGCCAGGCCTGTGTGGTAACTGGCATTTTCAGAAACATTGGCTCCCTTGGGTGACCCACCAAGGGGCTCATCTCCAGGAACCGACATGGTAGGGGGATTGGGAGCACAGGACTGGCAACCCAGAGAAGCACCAAGATGTGAGAGGAAAGGAAAGGAGTGTGGCCTGGAAATAGTGAGAATATGCAAACCTTTATAGACCTGAGAGAGCAAGGAAATTATCAAAAATAGATAGGGAGCCATTATCAAACGCAGTGTCTGGGCTGTGCAATTTTTATGAATTGCGAAATTGTGATTATGCACTGCAGGAGACTGTGATATTTAAGATGGTTGTCACTAGAGACAACACACAGGGTTTTTCTTGCCACAGCAACACTCATGTGCAACAGTATAAATGTCAAATGTAAGTTCACTCAATGTGCTGCTTTTAACCTTTGTTTTAAACTATATGTCAGGCTAGCTGCATTTTATTGCTCTTGAACAGATTTATGACCATTGAGTGCAGTAATTACTGAAGTAAAAAGTTAAAGTTCAGTCATTTTTCTAAGACGCTGTTTTTGGCCATGCTCTACTGGATTATTGCTACTCAGCAGTAGTTCTTTAATGGACAGCAATAATAATGAGATTAGAAATTAATTTGTTTTTTAGAGCCAAGTCAGGTGCATACCACATGTAAGTAGCCTACCTTGCTGAAGACATTTTTTTGTTTCCTCAGCATGCACTTTGTGCCTCAGAAAACAATTTATTGACGCATCATTTATTAAAATGTACACATTCATGCTTTCGTGTGCATCTTCTTCTGCACTTATCAGTGCAGAGTCCAAGGTCAAAGGTACCCACCCTCATTTATTCAAATTCACCACATGATCCCTGCAGTTCATTCCATTATGAAAGAAATGAACATGAGCTAACAGCAGTGAACTGCATGCTTTTGGTTTCCAGCACCACAATTCACAGGATAAGAATGATTTGTAGAATCCATCCCTTTCAAAAGTAGGGCCAGCGATCTTTTGTCTGCAGAGTGTGGTATGAACCAGTAATACTATTGGAGTAAACCGCTGATAACCAGCGAGCAGCTTGTTCTGAAGCTCCACAAAGCAGCCAGCCCCACCATGTCCGACAGGCTTTGATCACTCTACTCATCTCATTTCCTTTGAACCGCACCAAAGGTATCATGTTCACTACATCCCTGCTGCAAACCTAGCACATTGGCACCCATGCCACAAAGCAGCCTGTGTGTTGCCATACCAGCTCCCCTACGGCCTGGTCTGCCAGACCCTTTCTGCCTCTTGAGCACTCATCCCTATGAGTCTTATCTTCTGCTCTGATTACCCTGCATGGCTAAGCTTCTCTTCCCTGATCCCTTAACAGAGCTTGGACATCTCTTTCTGATCCGGGTGCATTGTTGCATCTGCTCTAACACACACCCGTGGAGTATCTCGCACAGCTAGAAACTTATAGCAGTGATTAACATGAACTGCAAGATCAGAACCCTCTCCACATGCACATCAGATACTGTTAAACAGCCAAGCATTTCAGAGAACATATCAGGGAAGTAATCGATTTCCAACTTGGTCGGGGGGGCGGGGTGTCTTAAGCGAATACTAATTTATTAGTGTTTTTGCATAGCTAAATGAGCCTTAAAAGCACTATGATGATCTGTGATTCGTTTTGTAAAGAATAAGAGACTGACTGAAAGCTGTCTATAGAGCTTGATCTTATGTCATATATTGTGTCCTTTTATGGCATATCAAAGGTTTTGAACATAAGTTTGGCATTCCATCATCTGTCACTGCATTCCGATGAGTTCCTGTGTTGAATATGTATCTCTTAGGCAGATTGGTCTCAAATAGCATACAACAGATTGCCTGATGAGGTGTCAAATATTCCCCGCGGGGTCTTGTTTGGAGAGATCTGGGTTTTCACAGACTGTGCCCTGAGTCTATTGAGATGAACCAGTTCTGTCTTTTGGAACTTTATGGACTTGCTCAAAGAGCAAGCCTCTCATCGGCTTGCCTCAGACACTTGGCGCTTCCGTCACAGTTAATTGTCCCAGCTGCCAGGCACATCCTATGGTTACTTATTGTTTCTGCTCAGTAATCTACTGCTGGGAAATTGATTTGTTTTTTGGGTGCGCATGTTGAAGTCTCTTCATGAAAAATGGATAAATGTCATCTCATCTGCCTCCTGGAACGATAAGGACAAATAAAGGAGTGCTACCATGGGCCTGGAAAAATCCGTGCTGTGTTGGTCGATGGCATGTAGATGGTACATCCGTTCTCGTGACGAGGAGCCGTCCGGATTCTTGTTTTGCTGTGCCGTTCTGAATCTGGTCTGAAATGGCGGCGAAGCATTGGCTTTGCCCAGAATCCCTCCACCACTCCTCTTTGTGCTTTAGTGTTGTTTTGGCCAAGCAACCATTACGACCACGAGCCCCTGCATAATTTGCATGCAATCAACTTGGCCTGCTGTCAGTACACTTCTCTCTAATTAACCTCCCCAGGCCTAAAATGGAGGATTGTTTTAAAAGCTTTCATTAACCTGTGCTGCCAGACGGAGGCCGTTGTCTTCGGACCCCACAAAATGCCCTCCCGCCCCAGCAGGATGGAGGAGCATGCAGGCAAAGGATGGAGTGACTCCATTTGAACACGCATCTGGAGCATTGCTGACCTGACACAAGGTCAGGGGAAGGTAGTGAGGGGACACAAGGTCAGGGGAGGCTAGTGAGAAGATTGCCTGGGGCCAGTAATATCTCCTTTGCATCCAAGTTTTAGTTTTCAGCCTGTTCAATTAGCTGTGTACTTTTCAACCCCACACTGTTCGAGGTCACTTCCTGTCCTTTCAGCCATGGGCTCCAACAACAGGACCTGCTGTGACATGACAACTTTAAGTCAGTTAAATTTCAGGGACACAAAGCTACTACTGTGCTCAGCTCGGTGGTGAGCTCGTCTGCCAGGGAGTGGAGTTAGCCACCGGTGGCTGATCGAATCCGATGTGGCTCAGTGAAAGTGTGATCAGCAGTCAGGCCTCAACAGGCTGGTCGTCAGAGGCACGCAGACAGACACAGCCAGAACCAGCTTGGCTGCACTCCCAGCGCCTTCTGCGGCAAGACTTTAAGCAAAGTCCATCTATAATGCATGATCACTCCTATGCTGCACTTGTAGAGAATTGTCATTTTAATGTCTTACTTGAGAGAGTGTATATGCTGCAAACCATTGTAAGTGCATGCTACGTTAAATGGAGTATGAGAATCTTATAATATTTTGTTCAATGTTGAGTTTTATTATATCATCTATTACAACTGTTTAATATTCGTAGAGGCTTGTGACATTATCAATGACATTGTAAGAGCAAATGTTGTAAAATAAAAGGTCACAGTTTTCTGCCTTGGTCCTGCAATTACAGGCATTTTGTGTGCCATTATAAAGCATTTTAAATCCTATGTAACATTACATACTATTTGCTGACTAAGTCATAGTTAAAAGTTGGCAAACAATTCTTCGATTTTAAATCATCTGTAAAGTATGAAAATCAAACCTGTGCCATCATGCCAGTGACTGGACAAGTTCTCATGGCAAACGTCCATTCAGCCCATGGACTCATCTCTTCGTCTTCTGCATTTGCTGCCATAGTCTCTTGTAAAGGTTGTGCATATATTGGTGTGATTTATTTTACTTTCTTTGTCTTTCTTAGTTTTTTGTGCAGTGTACCATGTCTGTCAAAGGATTAATTATGAGGCTTAGTTGAATCCCATTTAATTGGTTTTTCTGTTTTTAATGCTGGAGTGAAGCCAGGCTAACATCGGGATTTTTTTCTCTAGTGACACACAATATCATTAGTGGATCTGTATTGTCAAATAATTGGTTAATATCACAATACATGTACTGGTTTGATGGTGCGATAGCACTGGTATTTGGTGTTGGTAGATAGATGTGATGATAGACTAAACAGTCCATGCTGTGGGTCAGTCACCCTGCTTGAAGCTCTGCAGATTTATTTATTTTTTGTTCTGGAAGATCGTCAGGTAATGTTTATTAGTAATGAGTTCAGTTTACGGCCTTTTGTTTTGCTTCCTTACATCCATCCACCACCTTGTCCTGCTAATGCCTCTATTAATTTTGTCTGTTATCATCCATATTCATGTTTGAATGTGAAAAATCTAACAGCCTGGCTTGAGCAGATAGAGACATGGAAATATTGAGTGTCATCAGGACGGGGCAGCCTAGAGCAAAGTCTGATCCGAAAATACTTTCAGGAGGGGGGCTGCCATGTTTATCATTATCTGACTGAAATGATTTGGAGCACTTGTTCAGGCTGTAAAATTGTTCCTAGACTAACACTGAAAACTACCAGTGACAGTTAACCTGTTCTTGAACTAACAATGTTTGTTTATACATGGCTATTAATGTAAACATTCTTTAAGTGGAAGAGTTGCAAGGGTCATGAGGGTCTGTTTTTATTTTTAGTTAGTCGTAGGATAATTAAAGATCACTCTGCAGTTATAGACAGCACCGTGATCGTCAGGAAAACAGTCCTTATAACAAAGGTCCCATGAAAACTAAAGCAGATGGGGCTTTATCTGTTTGCCTGTTTGACTGCATTTAAGAAACTTGTGAAAAAAACCTGAGGATATATAGACTGTTTACCGATTTTTAGTTTGCTTGCTTCAGACACGCTTGATTGTTGAGATTGTGTTGACAGTGTGTGCACACTGACTAATAGCCTTTTCTCGTTTTGTTTTTTTCACTAATTGAATTTCTCATTGAAATGTAAACAGCTACACAGCCACATTTGTGGCTTGAGTGTAATTCATATTTCACTGTGATAATAGATTTGAAAAATGCATTTATCACCACCTAGACATGTACAACACAGTATCTGACTACTCATTAATTTTCTTATGAGAAAATTTAAATGAAATGGGCAGATCCAAACAACCGCCTTTTAAAATGGTGATCTCACTATTACTAGTGTTATGTGATGCTATTAAATATCAGTTCCTTTTCTTTCTGTAGCTGAAGTATCAGATCATTTCATCTTGACATGTCAGCATTAAATATGTAAAACAGCGTAACTAGGCAGTGGGCAGGGTGAGGGGTTAAACAGGGCTAAAACCTCTCCCTAGTGCTCTTGGCGTCCACCCCCGATCAGTCCCCACCATATGATCTACAGCTTGTTTTCCTCTCCTACTGCTGTCCTAGTTAAGAGTGGAGGGGCATGGTGGAGACAGAGTAGCCCTAGGAAGTGAGGGGTTTTCTTTAAAAAAAACATTTGAAGTAAATGATTAGCTGAACACACTGCCTAGCTGTCCATTTTCAAAGGGACTACCGGGCTTTGATCTCCTGGCCTCTTTGAACTGATGTGGAGAGGACTGGGCATGCACAGGCATGGCATCTGAGCAGGGTGGAGGAGAGAGGTGGTGTCATGGCAACAATGACGGCACTTTCCGTAGCAACCAAGGGGCACTATCTTGATTGTGCATGCGGCAGTGTGGATTGTGGAGTGGCATGCAGTTGATTTCTGAAGTGTGAAATAGCCATGTTGACCTCAGAGGTCAACAGGAGGGACAGACCCCCCCCCCCCGAGCTCACTCACAGAAATGACATTTATATTGGTCTTTTACAATAAAGAGTTTGCACTATAAGGAAATAATAAATTCAGAGTGACAGAGATGAACTATACAGAATGAGCTGTAGAGTGGTGTGCGACTTTTCACTCAGACATGTTTGATATCTATCTTTAGTTGTTTGGAGATGGAGTTAAATTTGATCTTGTCCTATCTGATGGTGAAATCCGCACTAGTTTGGTGGGCAGTTTGCTGTGTTGCTCTGGGGCGTACCTGAAGCTGTATTATAAACACAGAAACATACGGGAAATGTACATATTCTGTCTCTCTTTGCACTCCATTGTCTTTCCATTTGGACGTATATTCAGTGCATAAATTTCACACCCCAAATTTTAATGCGTGCTTTTGATCAGCAGATACACACTTATTGTTATTGCAGAGGGCTGTTATTAGGTAACTTCTTAGTCAAGTTGAAGTTGGCTGAATGACATATAATGTGGCACTGCTTATTGCATTTGTGAGGTAATGCCTCTCATTGTGAGGAGCACTTCAGTAAGAATAACTGGCTGGACTTGCAAACGAGCCTGTTGTTAGTGATGCATGCTGAAAGACTTTCAGTTTTAGATAAAAAAACATGCCAAGTAAATACTTGCAGAGTTTACAGTCCTGGACTTTAATGAGTCCCTGTAGCTACATTTTTTCCCCCCTCTTTTGCTAATTTGACATGCTTCGCTAGGGCTGGGGCTCTCGTGTGGCACATCCCAAATCCTTCACATGACTCCCTAATGAACCAGCCAGAGATGGAGAGGAGAGTAGGAATAGAAAACTTCACCTTGGGTTGCAATTAATCTCCCAAGCATCAGTCAATCATTGCTGTTTACTACAAACAGCAACTCCAAAAACAAGGCCTGAGCAAGGGGTCCCTGTAGATCACACTGTCCTGTTGAATGGAGGGTTTATCTGGACCCTCATGTCAATTAGCATACAAGTGTTTAAGACAATTCAGCCAAATGATGCTAGAAGCCAAGAGCTGATTGTTTTTAATGCACTCGACCTTGTCCACCTCCAACAAAGCAACATAAAAAGAGATGCATGTTAAGCTAGTGAATGTTATTCTGTTGGCTTTACCATTAAATTGCAGAAGTGAAATAAGCTCTTCCAGCAAGGAGAGGAGTCAGTGAGTTAAAAAAAAAAAAAACCCAAACAAACTGCGATTGTATATAAAGGTTAATAAAGGTCTTTGGGGACCACACCTGACGGCTGCTGTCCCATTTTGACCTAAGTGTCCTTTTATTGGCTCAGCGCTACACCTGCAGCCCTCACTAATGGACCCTGGCCGTTAGGGTAGGCCAGTTCTCGTTAGCCTTCCACTGAAGACCAGTAATAAGCTCAATTTACAGCCCTTTGTTTTCTTTCCTCACATAAGCCATCCACACCATTGGCCCACTGATGTCTGAGAGAGCTTATGAATGCATGGTAATTAAAATCCCAACTCAATTAGCCTGTATCCTTGACCTTTGTTGGTGGGTAAAGTCACTTTATCTTAAGAGGAATGTAATTACAGCATGGCTAGTTTATCCTGTATGACTCCCTCGTCTACACCACGCAGTGGACCATGTGTACTAAATACACAAAACCATCTCCCTCTGGGCCACCTCTTGCCACTGGCTCACAGCTTTATTCAAACAACTCCAGTCTCTTCAGGCTGGAGTCAAAACGAACTCATCCCTTGCAAATCTGTGTTGGGCAGATCCAGCCAAGAGATTTTGATTAAAGCACCTCCAAAGTCCAAAGATATAGCGCATGCACTGCACACCTATTCCCCAACCTGCATGGTTCTGTGAAGTCAGGATTATGAGAATTGGTAGGCGATTAATAATATTAATAGCATCGTTGACACCACAGGCCTTCTTTAAAACAGCACTGTGATGTTGGCGTGGCTTCGCTCCGCTCCACTCGCTCTCCCTGTTCATGGCCAGCTTTCTGTATTATTAGGGAATTGGGCATTAACTGGTGTCAGCAGTTTTGCCCCACTGCAATCTCATTACATTTACAGGAGAAGGGGCAGGAAGAAACAGGAAAAAAAAAAAATCTTGTGGGGGGGCGTGTGATAGGACGGGAGCCAGGCGGAGGCGGGATAAATCAGCGCTGCGGCCGACAGCTTTACGTCCCTGGTGCAGCAGAAGTGGTTGACTTTAATGGAAGGAGATAGAAATGTTGAGTTACTTTATTTTACTTAAGCCTGCACAACCACCCCTGTCCCCTCCCACTTCCCACCCTCTGTGGACCTCCAGCCCCTTAACCCTTTAGACCCGGTGCCATCTACATACAGTCGATTCCACTCCCATCTGCAATGTAACTGATGCATTTCGTACGTTTAATGCGTAGAGAGCGGAGTGAGGGATGGAATCGTTAATATTCTGCTGGGAGATTGCAGCTTCCCTCATCTGCCTGCCACCCTTTGGCCTCATGCATCCTTTCACCCTCGTTCCCCACCCCTTCTTCCTTTGCCCCATCCCCCTGCACACTCTCTCTCTCCCCCCACCCCACCCCCCTCCTTTGCGCCCCTTCTCCTCGTGGTCATATTTTTCCATTACTTTGCTAGTTAATTTCGCTAAAAGACAGACTGCTAGTGGTGATATTTCATGCTGCATCATGTTTCAGGTTAGCCTATAAAAATGTCCCCTCTTGGTTGACTGGAGCACAATAAACCCTCTTGACCAGAAGGCTCTTTCTTGGGACTGTCAGCTTGGCTTTTTGGACAATAGCAAAGCAGAGAGCTCACTCCCCCCCCCCCCCCCCCCCCCCCCGTGACCCCACCTTCACTGGGGTTACAGCCCGGTTCACAGGAGACCTTGGGTTTCTGCTGCTGAGCACGAGGTGAAGTTTTCATTGGTAAACGTCATCTAATGAAGTAGTGCTCTACAAAAACTTGGCCCCTTTGTTTCGCTTGGTTCATTAAGCACTCCTGTGCACAATATCACAAAGCAGAGGACTGGATGTTAAAGTGGTGTATGGGTGGGATGTCTTTGGCCTTATATGGGGGTGGTAAGTAGAAGCATAGTGGAATGCCAGGTTTTTAAGATCAAATACTATTATTCCTAGCAAATATAGTTATTATAAGCTTACACTGGCTAAGTGAAATGTAAAATTTACAGTATGCTTAATTTACATTTACTTACTGCCAACGGAGAACTTGTCTTGGATGAATATTTGTGTATAGAGCTTTCACGTTTCACTTTTTGTGAAAACAGAAGGGTTGAGCCTGCAAGAAAATGTATGCACAGTGGTCAGCGTGTACAAGTGTGAAGTGGCGGACATTAGCGTCACTTGCCCCTTTGTTCTGTCTGCAGCGGAGATGCCACATGCTAGCTTGCTACTGTTCCTACTGGAGTCTTTCTCAGCAGGTCCAATTTGGCTTTTAATTCGCAGAGAGAGAAAAGCTGAGACATTGTGACATCCGATTTAGTGCTTGATCTTTGCCGACTTTTCTGAGGAGAATAAAAAAGAGCAGCTCAGTGCTACGGGAGTGACGGGAGATGGAAAAAGAGAGAGAAGTGGAAAACATTTCCCTTCTGGCTTTGAGCAGAGCTTTAGATTAAAATGGAATCTGTCACCTTGGGTCTACCTAGATCATGTTTTGAGCTGAATTCAGAAGGGTTTTAGGAATGGGGTCATACAAATCTTGCACTTTTAGTGTACCACTGTTGCCTAGAACATTGTTTTTGTTTGGTAACTCGGAGGTGAATTGGGGTTTTAAGAAGACCACCACATTCACATGTGGAGAGCTGCCTTTGGGGTTCACAGAAATGAGCCTGGCTTTGTGTCAGGAGACATTTTGTGCCAGGCGGGAGAACAAACTTGGCACTGTGACATGGCTTTTCACTGCTATAAAAGGCATGTTGACCTTGTGACCCTCCAAGTTGAAATGGAGGCCACCATGGACTGTGATGGCCCTATTGAGACAATGCGAACGGAGGAGAGAAGACGAGGGGGAGAAAAACATAGCCTAGAGTAGCGTTCCACGTAACCCCGCTCACACTCACACATCCCCCCCCCCCCCTCACACAAACAATTGTGGAAAATTTGCCAGAGAAAACAGCACATGATCCACCGTGTAACAGAGTGAAAAGGCAGCGTGTGGAGCGGAGTGGGGAGGGAGCCTTTCCTGGTTGGATTTCTAGTTGGCGTCGACCTAAGCCCCGAGGCCATTCCAGCGTTCGCAGCAGCAGCCCAGTCTCGGGATTCAGCCCAGTCTCGGGATTCACCTACCTGTAGTGTCCAGGCAGACGTTCCCTTCAACCTCCCCCACCCTGATCCGCTCGCTCCGAGTGGCCTCCGTCCCTGACCTCCGCTGTTCACGTCTCCTTTGTTCTGGGCTGTGTATGGGGAATGCTGTGCAGGACTTGGAGCGTGTTTCACTCCCACGAGTGAACCGGCCCATTATTGCACCTCTCCATTCTGAATGATGTTCTGTTTTCCAGAATGGCCATGTCTCACGGGGTGTGTACATGAATTTCAGATTGTCGAGGTGGAAGCCACCTACCACTCTGCCTTGCGTCCCTCTCTTCGAAGGAATGCATTCGCAGCAGAATGCACAGTTGAATACAAGGGCAGGAAAATGGAAATCATTTCTGAAAATTACCTAATTCATTGTGTACTTAATCATTGTGGAAAATGGTCATGGCTAAAAATTCATTTGGTGAGTTAATGTATTGTAACTTGAAAGAAAAGGGTATTAGGCAATCTTCTCTGTCCCAGTTATGCATCTCAACCTTGGCATCTGCCCACACTGACCCCACCCCCAGCTCATCCACTCGGCCTCGCTCCACCCCCACCCAGCCAACTCTCGCTGCTTTTATTCCCTTGCTAATCAATTAATGGAGGGGTTGGTATTATCAATATAACTGCCACCAGCGTCTCATGGTGCAGTAACTCTTAAAGGGGTTTTGAGTGGCGTCTGAGTTTGATCTGGTGCCAGGGCGATGAAAAGCTGTTTTTCCTTTTTTTTGGGTGATCAGCACTTTTATTCTGCACTTAATCCACAAGGCCACGCTCTGTTATGCCACTGTAATTTTTCACTTTTTTTTTTTTTGTGTCTCCTCCTCTCCCATCCTCCTTGTTTTGTAGTGTGTTATGTTTTAAAGACACTGTTAAAGGAAATGGTCTCTCGTTCCCAGGAAGCCTCCCTGCCCACTCTGCTGATTTAAAGCCTACACTTTGTTAGGCCATGAGGCTGACACCTCGTGAAAAGGTAGGCAGGATGGCACCCATATTTTACCTGCCATTGGCTGCATGTTCAGAACACCACTGTCGTCGCATCCGGCAGGTATTGAAAAGATGCTCGATTTTGGAGATAACACAGCATACCGCCTAATTTACTGCACACAGGTGCAAGCCCTGTCTCCTTCAGCCCGCAGCCGTACAAACCCCGCCTACTTTTCTTACCCGTCCAGCTAACCGCAAACAGCATGGCTAAAGTCAGTGTAGAAACCACCATCTCGGCAGCTATCATTGTGTTAGTGGTAGGGGGATGTGGTCCGGTCTGGTCTGGTCCATCTAGCATCAGTCACCACCCGCTAACTAAGCGGGAATGGCATGAAGCCAGAGCTTGGGTTACGAGCAGCCTGTTCCTGGCCCGTGCTTGGGGCGGGTGCATCCTGGGTCAGCCGCGATCGTGCGCTCAGCAGCCTTGGAGCAGGCTCGCGGCGCAGCTCCAGAGCCTCTGAGGATGAGCTCCGCATACCACAGCGCCCTTCGTTTTTCTCCCGGCCGCGAGGTGCATCCCGTGTTAATGGGCTGTGTTGCGCTTGGCTTTCGTGATGCCCCGGGGCCTGTGCAGTCAGACTCGGATAGATCATGGATATCTGTTCACCCTAATGCTCCCTGTTAGTCAGGTAGACAGAGTTGGCTGATTAAGCTGCTCTTGAGTCAATCTCTGATTTGGCTGCTCGAGGCCCCGCACTTGAACAGTAAAGGTTGTGCGGCAGAAAAAAAGAAGCTTACGGTCATGTGTTGCAAGTCTGTGATCATTGTCGATAGAGTTTCTCAAGTTTTTTGGAAGGATGGGAAAGAATCAGAATGATTCTTGAGTGCTTTATTTTGTATGATTATTTTGTGTGATTATTTTGAGTTGTTTTTTTTAGAAAAAAAACAACCTTTTGGCCATTGTGCTGAAGAGCTACTGCCAAAAAGAATCTTTGAGAGCGAACAGTCGCTGTCTTTTCTCCGTTGTGCTTTCCCGAAAGGTTTGCCTGGCACGTTCTGTTGGCAGGCTCCACAGATGTTACACAAGCCATGCACAAGCCCTGTAAAAACTCTAAATCTGGACCTTGGACATGGAGTGGCCTGCTTTCCGTTGTAATTGAAAATAAATATTCATCCAGTGGACCCCTGATGCAAGCCCAGCCAGCCCTCCGCATGGAACATTATGAAATTAGATTGTTTTTACAGCTCTTTACAGCGGGAACTTGCATACATCTGCAAACCACTGCAGGTGAAGGGTCACTAATAGTTTGATGGAGACTGTTTTAGTGTTAGCCAAAATAGTATTCAGTCTTTATTGCCATGTAAGCTGCAGAAGGTAGGAGAGGGTAGAGCTGCGGAAGGTTGGGGAGGGTAGAGCTGCGGAAGGTATGAGAGGGTAGAGCTGTGGAAGGTAGGAGAGGGTAGAGCTGCGGAAGGTTGGGGAGGGTTGGAGCTGCGGAAGGTTGGGGAGGGTTAAAGCTGCGGAAGGTAGGAGAGGGTAGAGCTGCGGAAGGTAGGAGAGGGTAGAGCTGCGGAAGGTTGGGGAGGGTTAGAGCTGCGGAAGGTTGGGGAGGGTAGAGCTGTGGAAGGTAGGAGAGGGTAGAGCTGTGGAAGGTTGGGGAGGGTTAGAGCTGCGGAAGGTTGGGGAGGGTTAGAGCTGCGGAAGGTTGGGGAGGGTTAAAGCTGCGGAAGGTAGGAGAGGGTAGAGCTGCGGAAGGTAGGAGAGGGTAGAGCTGCGGAAGGTTGGGGAGGGTTAGAGCTGCGGAAGGTTGGGGAGGGTAGAGCTGCGGAAGGTTGGGGAGGGTAGAGCTGCGGAAGGTTGGGGAGGGTTAGAGCTGCGGAAGGTTGGGGAGGGTTAGAGCTGCGGAAGGTTGGGGAGGGTTAGAGCTGCGGAAGGTTGGGGAGGGTTAGAGCTGCGGAAGGTTGGGGAGGGTTAGAGCTGCGGAAGGTTGGGCAGGGTTAGAGCTGCGGAAGGTTGGGGAGGGTTAGAGCTGCAAAAGTTAGGAGAAGGTTAGAGCTGCGGAAAGTAGGAGAGGGTAGAGCTGCTGCACAAAACTGCCTTGTTTGATTTCACGTTGTTAAGAAACTTGTTTGATGTTCGGCCATTTTTGTGGGTAGTTTGTGTGGAGCCGAACAGCCCTTCCTTTGTGCTCTTCCCTCAGCCCTGGACTTTATCAACACATTGTTTTAGTTGGCGCGCTCCCAGCGCCGGCAGAAGCGCAGTACAACGTTGGCAGGCTGTTCCATCAGGGGCCGAGCTCAGGAGAGTGTGTGGGCGTGGTGGTGAGGGGAGCCACCTTTTTCTCGGGGATCAGGAAGCTGTGAATCATGCACGGCCCTCCTGGTAGGGCCCTGGAGGAGCTGCTGTCCACACTCGCACAACGCGCGCCTGCCCGCTCTCTGACACCAGCCTGGCAGATGCCAGAAAATCAATGTCTGTCTGTCTCTCCGTCTCTCTCCCTCTGTCTCTTCCTGTTTCTCCTGTCTGTCTCTTTCTTTTCTTTTATATGGCTTGCTCTTGCTGCAGCTGTGTCACAGAGTGAGCGTTCATGACTAGCACCACCAGCACTGTCTTCTCTTCTGAGGGTAGTCAGTGAGTTGCACTCTTTCAGTCTCGTTTTGCTTGTGTGTGTGTGTGTTTGTGTGTTCTTTAGTTAAATCGTTTTGCTCAATTTTCACTTTGTCATTGTTAGTTAGCATACGCAGACGTCTGTGTTTGCAAACAGAGCAGTAGAAAGACGGTACTGTTTTAACGTGATGTGAGGCGTCAGGACATGGCCCTGACTCTAAAACGGCTTAAGCAGACTGTACTCAGAACAAGCCGTTGGGGTGGATTTGTATGGGCCTCGGTGAGTCCTGCTGGGAGGCTGGCAAGTTTTTGTTCTAACTCTAGACCGCATGCTTGCTGGTCACCTTGGCTAACTTGCCTGAATGAATGTGTGTGTGCTTCAAAGAGGTGTAAGTGGGCATTGGGGTTGGGGGTGGGTGCATGTGTAGGTGGGTTGTGAGAGGGTAAGAGACATGATCCAGTGCTGTAAGTGCTTCAGGTCCGTCGTGACTGCGGCTCTGCTGAACGTGAGCGTTTACTGGTGGTCTTGTCCTGGCTGTCCTGGGCTCCATCATTCAGGGGATGTGTCTTTAGTGCTGGACTTCTCAGCCCTTTAAGCCAAAGCTGTCTTCCTGTTTTACTCTAGCAGAAGTTTGGTTTTGGCCCTTAGCTAACAGATTTGCCCTGATTGGAGGAGGGGGTTTAATGTGTGCTTGATCATGGGCCCCATGAAGAGGCATTTGTTGATGTTATCAGTAAACACTTCAATGATGGCAAAATTGAACTTTACTGTTTAATGGGCTGAGAGGTGGTTGTTTGAGGTATAACCGTGCATACGACTGATTTCTCTGAGTGAGTACGTACACAGGAGGAGGAATTGGTCATGTCTGTTTTCGTGTGCGAACTGGTCATAGACATGATTTATACTTGTGTGTATACTTTGCCTGTGTGTATGTCTGCACGTGTGTCCTTTTGTGCTGTGGGATGCAGGTGGTGTGCTACCCTGTTGTCCTGGAGACCCCTCTGTGTCCAGTTCTGTGGGCCCATCCTGAGCAGGGTGAGACAAGCAGCACAGGAGAAGACTGGCTGGCGTGCATAACACAGGGCAGCTCCCTGTCCCTCTGAGGCAGAGAAAAATCCATACTCTGTGTTGGAGTGTAGAATTTAATGGCAGTTCCTGTGGTCACTTTATGGTTCATATTGTGATACAGTTGAAAAGTAACTGTTTTAAAAGCCCACAGTAACCCCAACCCTGCTACATCATTTGGTTACTGAAAGATTGTCATGTTCAGTGATGTCAGTGAAAACATCAGCAGGGATTACTGTTATACGCACTTCAAATGAAATAAGCACATGGTTGGATAACATTATTCTTTCCCTATTTTTGCAAAAAAAAAATTTTTTGATTGTGAATTTGTGAAGTCATTGCATCCCATCCACCTGCCAACATGTACTGGACAACCATTAGGCTTTGGGCCTAATCATAAAGACCTGTGTAATTGTTGGACATTAATTGGGATCATCACACAAAGTCTTCAGAAATGTGGTTAATTCTTCTTTTCCATGTCTCCTTTTTTGTTCTCGTGCTACTAAATAATAAGCTCCCTCATTTTCTGATTCTGAGCTGTGGCGTTCCCTAGCTTAGTGTATAGGGAGAATCACAGCATGCCGGTGGCCTGACCTTTTGAATAATTCACACAAACTATTCTGCGCACATAAACACACATGCACACAGACTGACACACTCATCCTCATCTCTGAGATGACGACGAAAAAAAAAGAAGAAGCTTCAAATGATTAAATGAATGTTTTATGTGGCATGTATTTGAGTTAAAGGTCGAGGCCAGGGACCATGGTACCATGTTCCAGTTGCCTGTTGGTGTGCTGATTTACCTTTGTCAGCTATTGGCATTAAACATGGATTCTGCAGTTCTGTGTGGGACCATATGGATTCAGTTTTCACAGAATCAATGAGGACATTTTTGCAATTCATACAAAAATTTCCATATAAATTCAGAATCACGTAAAAAAAAATTAGAGCAAAAACTAATGTAAAACAAAACAGTAGGGCTCTAATGATGGTTTGGCTGGTACAAACATTTTACTTGTCAGTCCCGGTTAGACACCGCATTGCAGTGGATGGATCAGTCAAATTTATAATTGAACTGATTTTACTTGTTTCATATGAAATTGCAGGTTGCAGTAGTTTGAGAGGATACTGATTGTAAACATGCCTGCATGTGCCATTTTTATGATCAGTAAAATAGCTTTAGCATGTTAAATGTCCTGGACTTCCTGAATTCTCTGGGTTGTATGTCTTATAGATGTTGGTGAGTTCGATGCTGCTGTTTTTTTGTTGGCTGTGGTCTGCCTATCTGGAGTAGGCTGGGAGGAAACTGAGACATCCTGATATTTCAAAACCACATCCATTCTTTTAAACCCCACCCATTCCTCTAAACCCTACCCATTCTTCCAAACCCTGCTGTGTACTTCCAAACTCCTCCACGTTCTTCCAAACTCCATCATGTTCTGTCCGTCTTAGGCATTGGACATTTTTTATTTCTACAAAAACACATCGCAACAAATGTGTGACGTTTGAAGGCAGATTGTCAATCTGCATGGCTGCTCTGTGCTTTACTTTAGTAATTCAGTTGCAGCTTTGGTTTATATTTAGCATGTAGGAGCATGAGCTGACAGCTAGGGGGCATGTTGGTGCACAGATGTCTTAGTAAGGAAGTGTGACACCTAGTAGTCTTATAACTCTAAAATGCAGATACACACATTCATAATTTGTGATGCTGAGTTTCCACACTTTGTAGAGTAAGCTATTTATTAATATAAAATTCAGTGCTTTTTAAGCTGACTCCCACTGTATGTAGCTGTCAGAGAGGAGTTTGTAGACTGTCTGACACCATTCTCTAACTTCTCAGTGAATAGCTTCCTTACATCATAGTTATTAACTATAATGGAATCTTGCTATGCCCACTGAGATTTATTATTGCAAATAGGGACTGTCTTAAGAGTGCATATTATAGCATGAATGGAGAAACCTTTAAAGAAAACCTTTTCATCTCTCTGTGTGTGTGTGGGGGGGGGGGGGGGGGAAATGAGAGAGAGATGCAGCACTCTGGAATAGAGGGAGTAGTGGTTTTGGAAAGAAAAGCAGTTTTACAATTTGAGCTAACAAAAAAATGTGTTGCAGAAAATTGTTGTGGGAGGACATGGTCTTGTCAAATAAACACTAGCAGACACTGGTTATGAAACAGCACCTGCTTCAGGATTTAGTTTTCATTTCTGGAGCAGATGAGAGAATTTATTGAAATCATAAAGGATCACAGATATCCACAAGAAAATCTGTGTTCGTATAAACCAGAACATACCTCTAGAGTTTTCCAAAGGCCCCTGGATCAGAGAAATCCGTTGCTGTCCGAGTAGAACAAATAAATGCACACATAGATGTGCACACACCATCACTTGCTTCCAGGGGCAGAACTTGCAGTTGTTGGTGAGAGGGAGAGGGAGAGAGAAAGTGTGACTGACATTGAGTGAGCGTGTGGGTGTGAGTATAAAGTATTAGTAGATAGATGTGAGAGGAAACAGATTAGAAAGTAGAGAAGACAGGAAGGGGTTTGATGTGAGGGAGACAGAAAGAAAGTCTTAAATTAAGAGGAAATCAACAGAAAGAGAAAGCGTGTGTATTCTCCACATAGCACATAGCCATTCACCTCTTGTCCTAATGAGCACTAGAACTGTGTTAGGGCTGCACAGTACTTGTTTGGCAGTCATCGCAATAGCAGCCTTTATGCAGAGGGTTTGATACTGCTGAGTATTGTAAAGTTTAGCTATATGTCACAAAGTTTCTTCAAGCAATTGAAGAAACTTTGCAAATAAGAGTACAGTTGATTTTTATAAATGTTGGATAGAATATAACATTTTAATTAAACCATTTCACTGAGTTATACTGTGTATGACTGTATGTGACAAATAAACCGAACTTGAACTAATTTGATTAAAAGAGATATAAGTATAATTGGTCATTTGTACATTTTTATTTGTAAATGAGTACTCTAACCCATAATTCAGTTATTTATTGCATTTATTGCATGCTGTGAGCTTCCTGACCACCCTCAGACTGTGTTTTGATTAATCAAGCCATTCATCTAATCATGTAATGGCAAATAATTTTTGTCAAAGTAATGCTGACAAGTATATAACCATGTCAGACTAAAGGTTTGCAAATGTTTTAATGTTGTGGAAAACATTGAAATCACAATATGCAGCAGTATAATAACAAATAATATTTTTCTGTATTGTATACTCCTAACCATGGTTAAAAAAATCTTTTAGTTTCTCAGGAAGTTGCTGGTACACTAAAATACTATAGTACCTTTAACCTGATGTTCTGTTTGTCCTGAATATAAACTTTCACTGGCTCTTTTATGACACAATTGTCTTTCTAGAAATTCTGTTCTGTATATGGAAAGAGAACAGCTGTGAAGCTCTGACTCTGCTCTGCAGGTGTGGGTGGACTTGCTGAGGAAGATTTAGGTGTTGGGTGTAGTAGCTCCTGGCTACTTGTTCACTACAGGAGTGCGGAGTCGCCCTCAGGCAGCCTTGCATCGCTTATTGATTTCACCCATTGATTACACCATCCTGCCTTCTAGGAAGGTAGCAGGCCAAAAAAAGGAGTGTGTTCAGTGTTGTGGGTTTTTTTATGGGCTGTGTTTGTGTGTGTTTGTGTGCGCATGTGCGTGTGCGCGTGTGTGCGTGCACGTGTGTGTGTGTGTGCGTGCGTGCGTACGTGCTTCAGTTGTAAGACCTCCCTTATTCCTCCTTAAATAGGCCAAGGCCTTTGATGTTTAATCTGAATTTCTCCTCTCATGAATAAAAAGGCTTGTGATTAATAATTAGAAACTTCTCTTGGAGGCGTTTCTTAAACACTGCTCACTACAAAAACTCAGACTACACAAAGGTTTCATACATGGGTTCCAAAACACAAAAGGTCTGATAATGAGTCTTATGTTCATTCTCTCTGCAAGACTTCACGTCCCTCTGGTGGCCAAAACATGTCAGTACAGGCCTGTTTGAATCGCACACACTTCCCAATTATCAGCTGGTCATGGTCCATATTTCATTGACAATTTCCAAGCTTCAGGTTCTGTTGCGTGTGAATAATGTATGTAAGCAATGTTTATTTTTAGAATAAAAACTGATGTTGCACCAAAATGCTTTACACCAGAATGAATTCATGTACTGAGTATCTGTGGTCCGTCTGTTCACATCTGCTTAACCCCAAGTGCGCACTTTATGCTACTCCCTGGTGCTGTGATCTGAGTTCATACAACTGTTTTCCCCATTAACTCAACTGTCTCTATTTTCCCATTGGGCTGTTTGTGCCTCACCCTCCAAGCAGGTGACGATGGGGGGTTATTTAATTATTTGTTTCAAACTAGATCACGTTTGTGTTTGTAATCAAGCAGCAATATAAATCAGCTCCTGATTTCATGTGGTAAGATTTGGTAAGGGAAAGATTAGATTACAGTCATGCTTTCTGGGGTAGGACCTGGATTTGCCTTCAGGTAATTGTAATTGTAAGCTGAAGTGTTCGGTGGTTGGGATGGTGGGCACACTGACCAGACTTAAAGAGCGTAGTGGTGTCCGTGTGTCACATGGCTTTGAAGTGCGTTTTCCTTCCTCTTTAATGCAATGTGCATAAAAATGTGCGTAAAAAAAAAAAATAAATTTAAATTGAACCACCACCATAACCACAGCAAACACTCCCCCACCCCTCTGACGTGCTAGTATGAGGTGGAAATGGAAAATTTGATATGCTGATGAAGTGAAATGCAAAAAAGTGTGAAGGAAACACATGAGGATTCCTTTCATTACATGCAAGTGCCAATGACTGCCATGCAAGTTGTATGTTTGTATATCCCTAATCATGTTGTGTCAACGTTCCCATTTTTATCTGTCAGTTCTTACTTTTATCTGCCAAATGTGCAGAACATTTTTGAAACACCTGAATGGAAACCCATGATGAGATTTAGGAAATGTGGTTAGTTTGGTTGTATTTGAATGGTTCCTAAACAGGGAGCTTGGAGTAGACACCAAGATTACATAAAATAGAGTAGCTATAACCACAGCCAGTACAGAATAAATATTGAATTAACTTCAAAAATGTGAATAGTTAAATGTCAATTACTAAGTAAAATAAATACTGTTTTTAAGATTCTCAGACAGAATTTCATTAAAATTAGAATTCACTTTTTCAGTGCGCTGACAGTGACATTTTGTCCGTTTAGCTTAGATGCAGAATGCATAAGAGTGTTGGGACATCACTCAGAGACCTGTGATGGTGTAAGGGACTATTTGTCATTTCTACAGTCTCTCTCTCTCTCTCTCTCCTTGTCTTTCTGTCTCTTAGTCTTGTATCTCTTGACAGTTAAACTCAAGTCTGTTGATTAACAGTTGAAAGGGTGCCAGTGTGATCAGTGCAATAAACAATAATGGCAATAACAACAATAAGTGATCAGTATTTTGAAGTGTTTTTGGAAAAGTGTGACAACAAGAAAATTCAGTTTCATTTCTAGGGTGTGTTCACGATCTCTCAGCTTAGATAGAACACCATATAACAGTAATAAAAGTTACTGCTACCATCAAATAGCTCAGTTTATGCGCACACGCAAATAGAGCAGCGTGACAGCAAACGGCTGCAGCGCGGAAATCAGTCAAGCCTATAAAACCAAATAAGCTCCATATAAAATAAGCTACAAACCTCCATGTAGCCACAGCTTCATTACTGCGTATGATGGCAAGGCTCGATCTCGAACCATGAAACTGTGTCCTCTGTAATCAAAACTCTCTGTCCACTCAAATGGAAGGAGCGGGTGTTCTGCTGGCAGGTGTACTGCTGGCCAGTGAGCTAGCTGCTTGGGAAGGTGTGTGGCTGCAGCAACAGATTTGGTTGGTGCAGGTGTACCTGGGCACATGCCAGCGTCTGCGTCGCCCCCAGCTACGGCTGGGTGGCTTGTAGCTTAGCCTTAGTCATCAAACCTTTGTGCTATGTAACCTCTCACGCACTGTTCAGCTGTGCGTTATTTGATGCTCTTGGTGTGCGTCCGTGTGTGTATGAATGATGTCATAGTGGGTGCTGTAAGGCAATTTTGGTTGTTTCTGCAGCCCCAGGAAAGGTGCCCTGCTGCAGATTAGTTGGTGCGTGTGTGTGTGTGTGTGTGTGTGTGTGTGTGTGTGTATGCACTGCAGTCAGTGTGAGGTTGCCCATGTCCGGCCTGTAAGCAGCCGTGTGTGTCTGTGTTTTCTCTTGCAGGTATTCTTTGCAGTTATGCCTCAATTAGGGCACGCGGCACTGTAAAAGGAGCCTGACCCGCGCCGGAGAGTAAACGAGAGAGCGTTCAGGAGAGAGGGAAAAATAAAACGTGAGAGAGAGGGGGAGAGAGAGAGAAAGAGAGAGAGGGGGGTCTCTACGCCACGATGGCTCTGACCGACAAACACAAAGTCAAGAGACAGCGTCTGGACAGAATCTGCGAGGGTAAGACCAGATTTCCTCATCTCATCTGTTTCTTGCCTCTGTCCCATCTTTGCACTGCTCCCCTCCCCACCACACTGCTTCAGGCCTGGTCCTGACGATCTACTTGGTCCTAAAGCCCTTCATGCAATTTTAGCAGACAAAATATAAGCTTACTTTGACCCTCGTCCTCAGTAACCTACATTGAACCTTTTGTGCAGTATAATTGACCCCAAATTCCTATCATTGTAAACCCCAGTGCCCCGATCATGACCCCTGATCGTTTGAGACTGTAAAATGGTCCAGCTGGCCCACTTTTGCCTCTGTGTGTGTGTCGGTTCTGAATAGAGAGCATGTCCTCAACGGAGGGTGGTTCATTGGGTTGCATGTGCACACACACAAGTCTCGTATTGTATCTTTGCCAGAGTGCTTTCAGTGACTTGTGACTTATTTACCTGCTATAGACAAATAATGCTTACACCCATTCCGGCCCTGACCTTACGTTTGGCCGCTAAAAGGAATCCTTGGTTCTTATAGTCTTCCAGGTTGTATTAAAAGATTATGAGGCAGCCAAATGTAATCATATGATTTCACCATTGTTTACACAATTTCACTTACTCCCAAGCCCAACTTATATATTTTTATTTCTTAATTGTATTGTTATGCTTTTGCAACAGGCTATAGTAATTATCAGAAAATTTTCTACTGTCAAGGGGACATGTTTTTCCAAAATAAAAAGCTAAATAACACCCCCCACCCCATCTGTATAACCAAAGCATACTCACACACATACATGTTGGTGTGTTTATCTAAACGTGTGTTTCTGTCCAGTTTGCATGTTGTATCTTTTGAGTTCAAGGTTTATATTTTTAATTGTAAATTGATTAGTTTAAATGAAAAGGCTATTTTTGACCTCTGGTCTCTCTGACTGAAACTCTTCTGTGTACTAACATGGAGAGAGCAACATCCCAGGGCCAGTTGTGTGCACTGAGGAAGACTGCTGCCTCAGATTATAAAAGGAGGCAGACTTGTAAGAAATGGAGGAACCCTTTCTACATGTGCAGTGTGGAGGCATGACAGTAAAAGGAGAACACCCTGCTGTCTGCCCCTCCGCCTGGGCCGGTGCACACCTCCACCCGTGCGCTGCTGTCTGAGGTGGGCCATGCTCAGCATTTTTCAGTAAGTGCAGAAAAAGTTCAGGTTCGGTCCCTTAGTGCGGCGGCTGAGAAAAGCCAACGCACTGCAGATGAACGGGAACGGGATTTTACCAGTGCCGTGTAAAGCTTATCCAACCTAGCAACAGGAACTAGGAAGAGATGCAGAGAGCGTGTAGGCCAGTTGCACATTATGTATGAGTGAGTGAGAGAATTGTAGAGGCTGAAAGGAAGAGACAGAGAGAGACCATGAAGGAGTACTGGACTGTAAGATAGCGAGGCAGACAAAATAGATGGGGGTGTAGAATGTGTTGACCTCTCCCTGCCTGGGAGTTTGCTGTGTCCCTAGTGATGTCAAAGCATCACAGAGCTCTGTGTGAAGTGAGCATCACATGCGGCACACTTTCACCCCAGCCATCCGCTACATCACAAGCTGGGGTATCTCTCTCTCTCACACACATACAAACACACACGCACACTTCAGGCACATGATAAGAGGCACTGACAGTAACCATGCATTTCTTGTCACTTCCTTTTTGTTTTATCCAAGCTAAATTGTTGCCCCTGGTCGTTGTGAAGAAGTGCAACTTTGCTTTTGTGCAGTGCTGTTTATTTCTAGTCAGGCCTCTTTCTGGATCCAAGAATCTCTGGCACGCTTTGCATGGGATCATCTGTTCAAGCTGTTGCTTGCAAGTAAAACGTGAGGCTCCCTTGTGTTTGCCTGTTTGGGGGAAGCAGTGTGAGAGATGGTGGAGACAGAGCTGTGGAGCAGTGAATGACTGAGGAGCAGATGTGCCTATGATTATCCTCAGTGCTGAGCTTTACAGTGCTAGGGTTGCAGCTTTAGGGTTCTGGCAGGTTCTGGGTTCTGTCGGGCCAGGTTCTGCGTCCAGTTTTCCAAAGTGTGGGATACCACACTCCTACAGATGTTTCACACTTCTGTTGAGTTCAGGGCTCTGAAAGGATTTAGAAGCATTTGGCTGTAGAGGAGACCATGGGTTGATCCTACCAGTGGTTCTTTAGAGCACCTCCTAGCTGACCTTGAATAAACGTGCAGTTTTCTGGTTAGTATATGGACCAAAGGCAGATAAGGTCAATACTGCAAAGTCATTGTAAACTTGTAAATGGGCTTTATTTATTCATTTGTCATTAAGGCTGATGGAGAACATTCTCTCACAATTGAGCTGCTTTGCCCTTTAAAACAAAGTAGCTCCCCACCCACATTTGTGTTTGTGTGGATGAGCGCGAGGAAAGCTACTCACCGTCCAGAATAAAATAGCCACAAGCTTATCAGTTCTGCTTTCTGTTAGACATCTCACGCCTTAAACTTTTCACAATTGTTGGGTTTAGAAATAATAGTCAGGTAATTATTTTCACTACAATCGCTGTTAAATCGAAAAGCGTACCGATACACTCATGTCCATTTGCAGTGTGGCTACATTTTAGTGTATAAAATGTACCTTGCTAATGACTCGGTTACACGTGGACGTTAAATTATGCATGTCAATAACGAAAAACAAATTGAATAGGTAAGATGTTATAGTTAGAAATCAGGATATGTTGCCTATCCAATTTTCTGTTTGGCTCAGTGGAGCATGGTGTAATGGATCAACTGAGCACTGCTATATTTACTGTAGATATGCGCATGCATATGAATACATTTAACTTTCCTACTGATGGTGGCACAGAGGCTGAGTGGCTGAATTAGATTTTTGGTGAGAACCGAAAGACACCCAACACAAACAGCTTTCCAGAAAATAATCCTGTCTCAGGTTACATTTGCCTTACCTCGACCCCGGCCACAAATTTTAAAAATAAACTGTTGCGCGAGCAGATGCCTAATATACAGCAGAAATAACAGTCGAGTGCAAGGTCAGTTTTCCTTGCACAAGTAATTCTCGAGCCGAAGAATGTTTTTGCTCTAGCAAGGAATCTTTTTTTTTTCCCCACTCGCTCCTGAATTTTGAATTTATTTTGTATTGTCTTCAGACTCTGCAAAACTCTGGGCTGTTGGAATAGCTGTTTTTTATAAAATCATGACATGCAACACGAGTGCTTGGTTTCTTTAACTACAGTCGTGCGGGGAAATGAATCTTTCTACGAAGCTTCCTACATCCGTGTTTTAAACAACTCAGTTTTAGATTTCTGAATGTGAAGGATGGTTTTTCCTCTCTCGAGATGTTTATTTGAAACACGCCCTATCCTGCAGCCAAGTCGGAATTAAGACATCAGTGGAATTCAGTCGTTCTCTTTTACTGTGACTATGGAAACCCTTTGGCTATATGACAGCGATGATTAAATCATTACCCTGGCTCATATGAATTTTGCATAATCTAGCCTCACTGTATTAAGGAGTTCGAGGGCAGTCCGTCTGTCTGTCTGTCTGCCTTTCATCCATCCATCCATCCATCCATCCATCCATCCATCCATCCATCCATCCAGCTGTTTGTTAATTATCATTGCAACTACAAGGTCTGACTGGTTTCAAGTCTGTAAAAGGGCTGCAAGCATTTCGGATAGCTCTGGTTGGCTGCTTGTGTGCTCATTAGCATAGAAACTGTATGAATGTACTAAAGACAAAAAACCTATAGCTAAGAGGCTAAACTGAGAACAGGAGTATAGGAACCATGAATTAAAACTTATGTGGTTAGTAGCTTATGTGAATGTCCTTAGAAAATCATTTGGATTTCAAGTGGTAAAGTAGTACAAGTGCCTGGGTGTAGTTTTGTGTGGTTGTGTGTGGTTGTGGGCATGGTAGTGTGTGGTTGTGTGTAGTTGTGGGCAGAGTTGTTTGAGGTTTGGACAGGGTTGTGTGTGGCTGGTTGTGTGTGGTTTTGGCAGGGTTGTGAGTTCATTTAAAAGAGAAGAAAAAGACTGAGGAAGCTGCCTGTAAAAGAGGGTTGTGTTTTCCTTATGTGGATGCCACTCTCCTCCACTTCTCAGAGGAAGCTATCTGCTTTCCAGCTCCACCCCCTCTTCTTCCTCTGTCTCATCCTCTTCCTCCTCATCCTCGCTCTCTCCAGAAATCGTGCCGCCTCTGCCTCACCCTTCTGTCGTCCCATCTGTGGTTCAGTGTGGACCACTGGCCTGGGAACGGCAGGAGAGAGAAAGAGAGAGAGAGAGAGAGCGAGTGAGAGGGAGAGGGAGAGAAAATACCACACAGCTAAGTGAGCTCCACACGTCTGATCCAACCATGAGATCAGACTCATGCTGCTCATCCAGAACTGTGTCACACTTTGAGCAGACGCTTGGGGATGGAAATTCCTATCACATGAATTCAGAGAAGAATGCCTTTTTGAAAATTTATTTTTTAGTTGTGCAATGTCTGTATTCATCATCTTTTTCACTATTTTTAAAAAGAATAAAACTCATGCTGGTTGTAAAGTTCATTTTCATTGCACATATGATTTGGAGCTTCTGAGCTATTGATTTCAACTCAAAAACCGCACTTTGTGGATTACTAAATTTTAGTGCGTTTTCACACTCGAGCCGAAAACTTGAGCCCGCACTCAGGACCGCTTCTAGGCTCGTTTGAGGGAGAGGCTCATTATTGCTGGTTTCCCATCACACACAAGAACTCTGTCCGAACCGTGGATCAATCGCACAGTTCCGTATTTACTTTTCTGCATGTAGGCTCGCAAAATGGTACAGGAAGCAGTGTGCTGCGTTTTATTATTTTGCTTGGAAACAAACACTCAGGCAGCGAGGAACAGCACTTTCGGGATGCATCGCATTTCACCGTGCAAGAGCACCTGCAAACAAGGAGCCGTTCTCGTATGAGATCTTTGTTGCACTGCATATTGACAGATTGCTTTTTCATATGAAACGTACTCTACAGTGCTTTGCACAAATTTTAGATACCTGAGAAAAATAGATTAAAAAAAAATCTGGACAGTAAGCGTTTATTTATTCAGAAAATGCACGAAACTTGAAAAGCGAAGTGATGAGTCGAAGCAGCCCCACACATGGTGCCACGGGCAAACAGCTTCCGCACCTGTTGATGGCCGCACCAGAGCTCGCTAGATGCAAACCCCAGGCCACAGCTTTCTGGACCTAAGATCAGTACTTTACCATTCCCAGGCTCAAAAACTGCTTTCACACTTGACCAAACATATAGAACTTGCGGACCAAGCGGCCCTAGTGTGAATTGGCTCTTAATCACAGTTCCATTTTTATTGTTTAAATTTTTTATTGTGTCAGTGATTTAAAACCGTTACCAGATTTAGCCTTCAAGTGAAATAGACTCACTGTTGACAGCAGAGAGCCTTGGAGACATACAGGACCTCACCAGCTCAGAATTGAGAATGTGTCTCTCTGTCCCAAGATTCTTGTTACCTTAAAAAAAAAAAAAAAAAAGCCCTGAGGCTTGTTAACTTTTTAATATACTGTACAATCACTGTAATTGACGGTGGTTTCTAGTCATGGAGTTAATTTACTAGTCCCATGAAAGTTTAATTGCCCAGCAGTTGTTCATTGAAGTGTGTTTAAACCACGCCCCCATCGCCAACCCCCCCCCCCCCCCCCCCCCCAATCTGCTCCATCTGCCAGAAGTGTCCTGTGCCCGGGAAAGGTGGCCCAGTTCATCGCTAGGCAACAGGATTGTCACTGTTGTTTTCCACTTGGTGTGAGGCCTAGTCTGTCCAAGGGTAGTTCATGCTGGACGGCTGTGGGCACCCACTCTTCCAGCAGTTAGGTTTTTCACTGGGGTTGCTCCCCAAATGTAACGGAGCTCCTTTTAGATTTTTTTTTTTTTCCTACTTCTTTTTATTTCCGCATTTCACATATTCGGAGTGTTGCTGTGCTTCTCTCACCACCGAATGCTAAGGCGAGGCCGCTGGCACCGGATGGTGAAAGGGAGACGTGTGTGTGTGTGTGTGTGTGTGTGTGTGTGTGTGTGTGTGTGTGTGCATGTGTGCAGCTGCTGACGGGGAACTGAGTGCACGGGTTGGCAAGCTTCAGTCCAGAAGAGTAGGACTCTCATTCCCGCGTGTGTGAGCTTGTTTTCCCGTGTCGGTGTATCTAGCAAACACAAACCTGAAATATGTTATTAATATTTCGGTGGGGTGTGAGTCTGAGTGACGCTCCGTAAGGGCTTATTAAAAATGGTTATTGTCTGGATGCCTGAGAGGTGCAGGTCCATAATTAATGGTGCATTTTACAGCTTCCAAACACAGTGGTGCAACAAAAGCGGAAAAGCCAGACAGCAGCAAAACAAAGCACTGTGAACGTCGAGCGCATTGGTGAGAAAAGCTGCAGAATTCTGTAAACGAACACGGCATTTCTTTGAGGCTTGCCCTTGGAATTTTTCATCACGTGCATTTGGTCTTTTCAAAATGGTGTAAAATTTGTTTGTCTTCTTGTTCTCTTTCTGCTCGTTTTGTTCTTTTCAAGTCTGTTGACTCATGCCTAGAGCTTAGAGGGGATCTGGGCCCAGCCCAGCCCAGTCTGAATGTGAACTGTTTAATGTGTCGTGGCTCACCCCCGCCCCCCAGTACTGACCACTGTGATCTGTTAATGGAACCCAAGATGAGAAACACTGCAAGAGGGTTGAAGAAAATTCCAAGTACTGCACAGTGAAGAGCAGGGCAGATGTTGATGTAGTGGCTTGCTGTGTCTTTTATGTGGTGTGCTTTTTAGAGACCCACTCAGCCCACTTGGTGCAGTTGCCTCTTGCATTAGTCACTGATGCAGCTTAACCATCACTTAAAGCATACGCAGCAAAGAGAACAAGCTTCCTTTCTCTTCCATTATCATCTTTGTAAACTCCATACAGAGAAATGCTTGAAAGCGTTTGCAGCTGAGAATGCCTGATGTTTACGAAGCATCGTAGTGGAAGGTTGCTATTGTTTATATCATAATTTATGCTGCTATTTATAGAGGATTCATTAGGATGCAAAGATGGGAATATGATTCTAATTTAACATTCTTAATTGCATTTGAATGTTTAATGTATGTATATATGGATATATAGATTTTACCAAACCCTAATTATATTACAGATTACATTTAGCACATGGCTGATGGCTTCCATAGACATCCACAGATTCTGGGCATCTCTCCTGCTGCTGCTCTGCTTCAGTTTTTGCTTGTTTTTTTACTTTTGTGGTCTGCATGCTCACCAAGTCTGGTGATTGATTACTAACGTAATGTTTTAAGGCTTAAAGCTGTAAGGCATTTGCTGCAGTCCATGTCACTTGGAAATTCTTACATACTTTTTACAACATTTGGTTTTATACACATATACTTATGTTTTTGTTTTTAACATTGCAACATGTTTTTCTAGGCTTGAAACAAAAAGTGAATGTGCCATTCAACATGGCAATTATTTTCTTTTTAATAAAGGTACTCGGATGTTTAACTCACAATGCGTCTTGAATTGCGAATTTAAAATAATGAGCAGGATATGGCATATACAGGCCAATATGTTCTGCACTGTTTGTGGTTTCACTCCTACTCTCTGACTTCATGTCACATGAGAATCTACAGTTTGTCCATCTCTCTGTGGGGCACAGGTTAACTTATTTTTTGCCAGGAGTTCTATAAGCCTCCTCATAGGGTAGATAGTAGTTTGATGGAAGCATAGCGAGCCTCACGGAGTGAGAGGCAGAATTAGGTCTCTTTTGACTGGTCCTTCATTACTGTGATGGGGGCATAAACCCTGATGGATTAGTGCTGCCTTCATTGTCTTTTATTGTTGGTTTGTTTCCTTGCAATATATACACAACAACCACATTCATCCTTTTTAAGCTTGTAAGAGGAACGTTTTTACATTTAGGTGCATGTATGTTAGGTGTATGCATGGGTTTTGTTTCTTGTGCCATCTTGCTGTCCCTCCCATTACATGCTTATGTTTCAGTGGCTGAATAATTTAGGGACTGCCTGCTAACATACAGGCCACATGATAGCACTGGCCAAGGGGATGCTCCAGCAGATCAGGTGAAACGATCCTTTACGCTTCAGCCTTTTGTTGTTTGTTTTTTTTCTTCACCTGCATCTTTTAAGCGAAACGTGAGAGGTGAAACAGAACCCATTGCTCTTTATTTTCTTTAGTCCACGCCCTCTTTTTTTTCTTTTTCTTTCTTTTTTTTTTTTTTTTACGTTTTCTTTCTTGCTCCTGAAGTTGTGGAGTGCAGTTGTAGCCTTCCTCTTGGAAGGAGCAGTTTAGGATAGACTGAAGGGTTGGTAGGACAGAGCTGCAGAGCTACTTGTCCACACCTTTCCATCACCATTACGAGCCGAAGGAATTCTGTTTCTTTTGGGAGTGACGGTGAGCTCTGGTTCAATCCCAACCTGCCACCTTGCTTCCTTCTTAGTCCTGGACAACAGGAACAAGACACTCTCGCCTGCCTGGATAATCCCAATGACAGCTGCGACACTGAAGCTTGCAATGATCTTTTCCTGAGGGTAAGTCTACTACCAAATTCACAATCGAACAACCACCAACTTGAAGAGGCCATGACTGTGAGGGGTACTGTTCGTACCCCTGATTACTTACCATATGACACGGCCTTGTCTGCACAGCCAGCGGAAGACCTGCACGGCTTTTATAGGGGGAGCGCACAGCTACTTAACAGATCAGCTTCGCATTATGGGCTCGCCCCAGGAGGGGTGAGATCTCCTTGGGATCATACACAAGGTAGGACAGCTGCCCCCGCTCCTGCACCAGCTCCACCTCCCCCACCTATTCCTCCGCCTCCCCCCCCTCCACCCCCCCCACCCATGGCTCATGAGATGAGCACTTTGTATCGGGATTCGTTAGCCCTCCCAGATGATCAGCGTATTCGCAGCAGGGCTCCCTCTCCTTGCTGTTACGCGATCGAGCCCGCTGGGACAAGGTTCGCGGCCAATCAGAATCCTCTGGCAGCCCATTCTGTTTACAGTGACCTCAACGGCCTACCTCTGGACCCCGTGCAGGCCTCCGCCACCAGCATAGTGATGGACCCTATTGTGGACGGAAGTATACCACGAGGGATGTCTGCATATAGCACCATACCCACTCAGAGGTTGACCTATGACCCTGCCTATGATGCAAGTGTAGCTATGGTGAGCACCACTCCAGCGCCATTCACAGCCGGAATCCCGACCCACCACCATTCGGGGGCTGTTTCCATGGAGCCAAAGAGGACTATAGATCCGGCTTTCTTGACATTTCTGCGTTCTGAGGGCCTGTCTGAGAACACCATAACCCTTCTGCTGCAACAAGGCTTTGACTCCATCACTATGCTTTCCATGATGGAGGACCACGACATCCGCTCTGTGGCACCCAACCTGGGCCAGGCACGGGTGCTTTCCAGGGTGGTGCTCAACTGCAAGACTGGAGCCGCCAGCGCTCCAGCCATGCGTGCCCGGTCCAACAGCTTCAGCCATCGCTCTGACCTCTACACACAGCCCCAGGCATTACCTCTGGATGCTCACCTCATGCCACAGCCACCTAGTGCCCTCCATGCCTTGCCTCCAAGGATGGGCGAGTTTCTCGGCCGACGACCAAACAGCGCCCCCTCCCAGCATCTGTTGGAAACAACAAACTACCCGGGAGTACGGTCTCTCAGTGGGCTCCCAGTTAGCCCTGGGCCATGCGACGCAGCCTTGACCCAGGGGCGACCTCTACACGTGTACAACGCTCATACTGGTCTGGCTATGTCGGCTCTTCCGCAACAACATCAGCAACAGCAAACGGCCATTCCAAGCATTTACGGGGCGCTGTCCAGGACCTTCCCCAACACATACACGCCCATGGAGCTGATGAAGAGAGCTTCTAGTCTACCACACCTGTCTACCTACGGGGCAGCACAGAGCCCTCATCACCAAAGCCCCCAGCTCCTACAGAAGGGAGTTGTTCCTGTGGAGGTCGGGGCCATACCTGTGTCTACCACCATCCCTGCTCGGTCCTTTAACCTGAACAGCAGGATGGCGCGACGGACCGGACCTCCAGTGATCTTTTCCACTATGCATTCATCAGATACAAGTAAATCCATCCCTCCTCCAATCCCTTCTTGGTTATCTGACCCATCTTTAACCCATCTATACCTTCTGGCTTGACTCTTTATGAACATTTGAGTGTTTGCTTCTTCAGCTGTATTATGAATAGATTGGCAGTCAGCCATATGGTCTGTTCTTGTATATCTATTCCTTGTTTTGCTACTGGAGGGGGGTAGAGTAACCTAAAGGCATACTCAGTTAGAAGTATTGTTATTTGTTTGAATTAATGACTGGCGTAGAAGTAGCCTACTGAATAAAAACAGTTTGAGATGATGTAGAGAAGTATAATGTGGAAAAAAGTACTCACATGAGCTTTGTGATTCCACTGCAACAGCAACTGCAATTGCAGTTGTCAATTTTAGAACCAAAGTTTCAATGTGCAGTTTTTCTCTTTTTGTAATACAAAAATAATATGGGAAAGCTTGAGAATGAGAGGTATAGCCAGGAACAAAGCATTCATTATGCCTTTACCAGCTCTACATAATTAAATAAAAGACTTAAAGGGTACAAGTAAAAGCGAATGACATTAGTCGAATTCATTGTAACACAAACATAATATGGGAATAATATGGGGAATTCATCAAAATCTTTCCTGTATGTCAATGATTTAAATGAAACCAGATGATAACCCACCTACACTTTTCACATTAAAAAAATGTTCTCTTAGTTTCAAAATGTGCGGAGCTTTTCAAATGTTTTCATGTTTGTGCTTTGCACTTTTTAAAAAGCTAATGGCAAACATTTGATGTTGGACGTGCAAAGCATCTTTGGCTAACAGGCTATTAATACACCCTGTGTGTTGATTTTGTGCCATTAGTTTGTGGAATTCTGATTTTGCAGTCTGTCTTCCTGAAATGCTCGAACACACTCACCTTACTATTATATTAGGGAAAAATTGGAAGGCCCTGTATCACACTTGAAGAATCCTGAAGAGTGTGTCAGGTTCCACAAGTATGTCAGGATTCTGGCAGATTTACTGAAAACAAAACAATAGGGATGAAGAGAGTGCTTAAAAGGCTGTTTAACCATGCATCTTATCTCAGATGATTTACCCATTAGGCTGCATTGTCACTCGCTATTACGTGCTAGTTTAATTGCTAACTTATGTTCTATTACTCCTTTTATATCGTGCTTACACACACTTCCCATGAATTAGAAAGTATTATCGCTTCACTCAGTTTGTTCGTATGACCTCATTTAAGTTCACCGCATGCTGAGGTGGCTTTACCGGAAAACAAGATGACAGGGATACAGAGAACCCTCCGCAGAATGGACTGTGGCGTATCTTAAACTGAGTCATGTCTCAGCTACCTGCTCTGTCCCTAAACACCTGCCACGCTATTGGCTAATTTGGGGCCCATTTGGCTCTTCACACTTAAAGTAATTTACAAAATTAATACATAACACATCCTTTGATATTTACGTAATATGACAATGGATAATCTCATACAAAATAACAAACTAAATGTATAATATATCATCTTTTCTACTTCCCCATACCCCCTTTAAAGATTGAATGAATATGAGAGGTTTCATCTACGTGTGTGTGTGTGGGGGGGGGCTCTGTATTTAATTTGCATTTGAATAAGAATATAAGAACAGAAAGAATCCAGTTCATAGTTCAGTTTTGGTCTGTTCTGATGCAAGATCTTAAGATTCCTCTTCAAAGAGCTGGCAAACCCAAGCTGCTAAATCTTAGATGATTTGATGTTTTGTTAATGGTGGCAGAATTTCAAAATGTTAATAAACCACATATAATAAACCACATTATAAATATCAATGATACAGCAATGATGAAGCATGATTAAGATTATATATTTTATAATCCTTCTGAACCACAAGAACAAAAAATGTTTTGGCTTATTCCTTTTCTTCAAACAACTGACTGGACTTGTTGCTTTGTTCTGTGTTTATTTGGGTGCTCTTTTCCAGCATCAGTAACTGATTTCTTATGTGTTTTGTTTTCAGTAACTTACTATTTATTTTCTGTTCAGTTAACTCCATGAGGACGAAAACCAAACATTTGTGCGTTAGTGGCTTGTGGTGTGTAGCACATCTGCTAGTTGAGTTGTGCATTTCCAGGGTTGAGTGGGGAACTGTCTCTGCTCTTCTCCTGTGCTGGCATAATCAGGGTCTTAAACCCCTGAAATCCCATTAGAGCTAATACGATGCAGAAGGGCTGCGTTCTGGAGGCTGGCACGTGGCCTGCCCAGTGTTGAAGACATGAAGGGTTCAGCCACTGCACTGTCTCCGCTGACATTAGTAGGGAAGGCAGTTGAGCCTGGGGCTGGAGCCATCCTGAGTGGTGACACAAGTCACTGAAACATTTACTAGTTTGAATATAAATGATTGAATCAGTTAATTGAATCCTTCACTTGTATTTCTACTTGTAGTCCGGAAACTATCGCTGATGTGTATTATGACGCATTAAGGTTGATTCAGAAGCATGCGATGATATTCCTTTCCCGCAGGTTACACCAGATTTACAGTTTGTAAATCGAAATTCCTTTAGCAGAATCTTGGCAGAGGCTATAAAGAGGTGTTTTGTGTTACTCACATACATCAAAAGGTTTCTTCTGTGTGCATTACGAGAAGTGTTGTAGCCATGGCGAAGGTCAGGGTTCTTTGTTAAAGAGAATGCTTAAATAATTGATCAGTGCTGTGTGTTGTGGCATTGCCGTGGCAGAAAGGCTGTTGTCTGTTCCTGGAGGGCGAGCTGATTTAGTTTCTGACTGTGGGGTTTTGAGCAGGTTTCTGCTCAATAATATGAGCAGCCCTTGAATATGTAGTTTTGACTTTCTTTAAGTATTTACTGTCTCCTCTTGTTTTTTTTTTTATGGTGTTCACTGTATGTGCCCTGAGGTTTGATCTGGCCCCACTCGTGCTTTTACTGTTTGCTACACCTGAATGAGCACACACACACACACACACACACACACACACACACACACACACACACACTCTCTCTCTCGCACACACGCACACAGACACACTAAACTATGCACACAAACAAGGTCACCCCCCCACCTTTTTTTCAATTCTTCAATTTAAACATTCTTTCAGCACAACAAACTCATTTGCATGTAACTGACATTTGTTGCGCCAGTAATTTCCATCCGATAATGGCGGACTGCCGCTCTCTCGCCACGCGTGCTCCTTAATTGTGTGTTGCTAGGCAACGGCGGGGGGTGTATTGGGGTGTTAGTTGTAATCACATGGAGATAATCTGTCCGTTTAAAGACGGCAAGTCTTTTGCTCATGTTCAGACCTGTGGAAGCTGCTGAAAATTTGTACGGTGTGTATAAAAACGTTTGTTTTTAGAAGATAAATAAATGAGTGCCAGGGAGGGGGGCCATTTTCAATTCCCAAGGACAGGAAATGGTAGGGAAACAGGGGCTTGAAATAGCCGGCGAAAAATGTGTTTATGTGCACAGCATCTCCTCAGAATGATTGAGTCTGTTGTGCTTTATGCTAAAAGGTTTACCGAGAAGTACACACTTTGAGGTAGTTTTTACACATGCACAGACTCACATGCATGTGCACACACACCTACCTAAGAGACTCTCTGCAACTGTGGTATGGTGTTTGGTTGTGCATCTGATCAGATCATTTTGTTAGTAAGACTCAAGGCAATTTGCATAAAGCAGTATTTATTAACCAGTAAGGAAATAAAACCATCTTTGGGTGTGGGTGGGGGTGTGGGTTGGTGTGTGCACACACTTGTGAGTGAACAGAGAGTGGGAGGGCCCATCAGCAATTGCTGGATCAGCTTGGTTGGCTAAATCTGTAAGCAGCGTATTAACAGAACCGTTAAATGGTCTGGCTAGGAACTTCACAGCCCTTAAAAGAGCACACACGGCCACACACCTTTTGAAACCGGTTATGGAACTGTCTGTCCCTCGAATCGAAAGCTCTGCAGGTGTGTATCACATGAAACCCAGAGTGTGTGTGCATGCATGCGTGTGCACATGCATGAATGGCTAGCTTAGGTGTGTCATTTGTGATGACACATGAGATGGTACTGGGTAATCTGAATGTGTGTGTATTCTTGGGCTTTTCCCTGTAGAGGATTTAGAGGAGGGAGGGAGGGAGAAAGAGAGAGAGAATGCGCACCTGTAGGTGTGTAGTGCATGATGGGAAGCCAAAGCATCCCATCCATGGTTGGAGCTAATCAGCTTATTCGCTGAGTTGGTTGAGCTGCTGACCTGAGACCTTTTTTTCCACTTAAACATAAGTATGACTCAAGTGTTTGTTACTGATCTGTAGCCAGTATTTCTGAAGGTTAATTCACTGGCTGGTTTAACATAATTCTGGCCCATGAAATATGTGTTCTTGCAAGGCAGTTTACTGTATCAGGGTCAGTAAAGGGGTCACATTAGATTAGCTATGAAAGATAATCACGCATTTTAGTGAGAAGTGTAAATGGAATCCAGACAAAGTAAATTCAGATATGATCCAGACATGAAACCCATGTTAATGCAGGGTGTAAACCTGCTCCGAGTTAGGTCTTAGATTTGCATGTGTTGGATACTAGACTCTTTGTTAGGTTCTTGGCACATGATACTAGGCTGTACTTTACACTACTAGCGTTGCATAAAAGGCATGAAACCTGTGCTAATGTGCTAATATTGGTTTTTAGAATTTTAGAATTTATCTGTTGAGAACAGCTTCAGACATCTTCATATTGTGTTTCTGAATGTAGTTCTTGCAGTTAACTGGTCTGTTCCTGTAGGCTCACCAGACTGCACTGCGTGGAATAAAAAAAGCATCACTATAAATTATTATTATAAATATAATAATAATAATTATTATTATTATTATTATATTATTATTATATTATTATTATTATTATTGTTATTATTATTAGTTATATTTTACATGGCACCTTTCTCAGACTCAAGGATGCTTTACAGACAGATATCAGCTTTTACAAGCACTCACACACCAATGATTTACTGGTAGGGGGCACCAGAGTGAACCTCTTCAAAGAAGCAAACATAAAAGTCATGACATTTAGGCTAATTTACGTTTAGACTAGTCAGCTAGACCCAAACCAGCCGCTCCGCTAAAGAGCAGAGGCAAGTAAGGCTCATGCTCAGTACTGTATTAGAAGCTGCTAAGAGGAAACAGAAGAAAGGTGGGAGTGTTCACACATGCATATTAAGAGGCACTACTGAGCCTGAATAAGTCTGATCCTTCTACTTAAACATGAAAGAAATTAGCATGATGACGAGCAAACGCACAGCTGTGTGTTTAAATATGAGAAGCAGGCAGACGAATACACAAACTGTGCTCAGCTACTGTTATTTTATTTTGTCGTGTGTGTGTGTGTGTGTGTGTACACGCGTGCACTTGTACTGTATACATGCAAGTAAATAATTCATCATTCCTATATTATATCATCATATCCTGTATTGAAATCTCATGGATATTGAATAGTAACCCATATAGCCTTCTTCTCTAGCTGTTATTATTTTTTTTCTTGAGTTCACAACTTCACACCTACAAGAACCATTGTCTGGTCTCCTATGTGTCTAGTCTGCCTCCGTCCAGACTTGCTGTTGCTACACAGTCCAGCGGCCCGCACGACTGAAAACCTTCACAGACGTGCTGTTCCCCTGCCCTCAGCTACTCTCAGAAGTTATTGTGATCTCTGTCTTTTCATTTTTTGACTGGCCCACTACTTTGCCAGATTGAATTTCTAAGAGACTGGATTTTTTCCTCTTTTCTTCCTTAATAGAAAGAATTGTTTCTTTGTGTTCAGCTGGTATAAGGGTCTTTGGAAAACGAACCTGTTGCATCGTCCTCCTGGTGAGCCCATTCTGGCCGTCTGCAGCAGTTGATTCAGCTGAGCTGGACTCTTGTGTGGTTATTAGACATTTCTCCACGCTGCCATCGCCTCATATTCAAAAACCCTCCGTGAAAAGATAGACTGGCCTTTGAAATCCAGACACTGCCGAGTTTTGAAAAGCAATATTGTTGGCCCTCTTTGCTGGATGAAGTCCAAGCTTTAGTGCGTTTAAAAGCAATCTATCTGCTCGAGTGCTCTCCCTGCTGCTTGTGAGCACTCTCCCTTGGTCTCGTCAGTCCTGCTGGGTGGTTCTTTTTATTTATTTATTCATTTTTGGCTGAGTCTATCGTTATTAGCCTATTTAGTGCTACACCTCTGAACTCATGGGGAAGCCTCGCTGTAATAACACATAATAACATGTAATAACAGTGTGACCTGTGTTCTTTTCGGAAAAAAATCAAGCCCCATCTTGACACTGTTGTACAGCTTTTAAAGCTTTTAAAGTCTACCAGAGACGCTCTAGCCCCCTTTTTTGCTTGCTGTATTTTCTCATTCTTAGCGGAACTGTTCCTTTACTGTTACTATTATACCCTATACATTTTGTTGTCATTTTTATGTATAGTTCAAGTTACTTATGCAACCTGAATATAGTTGGCAGGTGAACCAGTGGGAGGCAGATCAAGTGTTCATGGCCGGGATCAAATGACCCACCTGGTTGTGTGTGTGTGTGTGTGTGTGTGTGTGTGTGAGAGAGAGAGAGAGAGAGAGAGAG